>NC_090327.1:127418338-127718338 GCF_035084215.1 Heptranchias perlo
CCTCTGAAGGTGCTGACCTGTGCCTGGATATGGTTCCATGGGAACTAGCAGCTCCCCCGTTCCTTTCCCACTTGACCATTCTTCATTTGTGAGCCCCGATAGTGAATGTTTTCAGGCTATTTAACCATGGGGGACATAACAATGCAGGGTCTGATCTTCTTGTCACTTGACATCCTCACACAGGGTTAACTCAACACAGACTGGGGATTGAATCTGGGTCACTCGTGGCCTGTATGGCTCAACTCCTCGCTGGATATGCTCGAGTCATAGGAACATAGGAACAGGAGTGGGCCATTCAGCCCTTTGAGCCTATTCCGCCATTTAATTAGATCATGGCTGATCTGGATCTTAACTCCATCTACCCGCCTAGGTTCCGTAAGCCTTAATACCCTTGTCTAACAAAAATCTATCAATCTCAGTTTTGAAATTTTCGATCGACCCCCAGCCTTAAGATCTTTTTGAGGGAGAGGATTTCCACTACCCTATGTGTGAAGAGCCATTGGGGAGAGCCCTCAAAACAGCTTTTAAAAAAAATTGTGCTTCCTGTTTCTCTTCTTTCCTCCCTTTTCTGCCCATTTTCATTCCTCCTTCTCTTCCTTTGCTCAGGGTGTTGACTCCTTTCTGAGTATGGTTCTGTGGGCAGTGGTCACCTTCAGTTTCCTCAGCCAAGTCAGTTCTGCATGAATGAGCGTAGACAGTGAGTTTCAGCAGACAATTCAGCCAAGGGGGCATCTGGTCCTCGCCTGACGTCTATATATAGGCACGTCCAGCAGGATGGTGACCATGGAGTAGGATCCATGGCCAATTTTCCCTCCCCAACCTAGGGATGCTGAGACCATTTTTAACTCCTATTGCGGCCTCTGTTTTCTAATTCTAAACACAATGAAGATCATTTTTACTTCCTGCTTTTGTCAAATTCATAACCTTTGTTGAATGGGTCCCTGACAGTGAACAATTGAACGTTTATAAGGGACATTATTGTTCCGTCTCCCTACAGTACAAATGCTTCTAATAATGATAAAATCGTCTTGAAACCGTGTTGGAAGTGCTGACTGTCGATCTCCTGACCCCGCTACATCCCGTTGTTTTTGCTCTGCGGAGAATTTAAGAGAATTAGGCACTTACGTCAATAAATTAAATTGTGCCAAAATATCCAGAGCTATTACGGCCCCAGAAAGCATCATCTGATAAAAATAACAAGTCACAGGGCTGAGGACAGATCGCAACGCTTCTCTCCTTTGCTCCAGGCTGCACATGCTCAGTGAATACCTCCGTGGTAGTAAGAAGCATAGCAACATTCCCCAGCAGAAGGATCCAGCAAAATAAGGCCTGTGTTTGATGTATGAGCTGTGGCTTGCCATTGTGAGTCACCCCAGAATTAGCTGGAGGCAAAACAAAAATCTTTTGTGATTAATTAGAAAAACTGGACAATTATGAATTGACTGCACAATGCAAGTGTATGGAAATATAAATAGCAATGAAGCTGGCACAAAGTGTTGTGCAGAGTGCGTATGTCTAAATGCTTCTGAAATCACACTGTAATGATTTTGGAACAAGATCTTTTGTCTGCTTTTGATGGAAGGTTTTAAAAAATCTCCCTCTCCCAAATAAAACTCATCTGAAACTGTCGAACAATTTTGCAAGTCAGTTATTCCAGAAGATCCTTAAATTCTCTTTTTTTTTTCATCACGAATTTAGGTTTCTCCTTATCTTCCGGCATACCCATCCCAAGTGTCTTGCTAGCCCACTGTTTGCACTATTCTGAGCTTGCATTGTTTTCTATTATTATTCAAGATGTGATGCCTGAGAAGTAAAGCCATTGACCATTCAATCAGTGGAGTAGCTGCTGATAATTAAAAGTTCCCAACCCTTGCCCTCAGGCCAGGCTCGAGCCAGTCAGAGAGGAGCCAGGCCAGAACTGTTCAGGGACCAATCGATCAGCTGATTAACCCTCATTACTGATTGGTCAGAGCTGATTGCATCCACAGTAAGGAAATCATCTCTGGCCTCCAGGCACTTTGTGGAACTGCGCATTCAATAATCGCAGAGGAAACCATCTTTTTAACAATTAGTTGCAATACACAATTAAAGAAGTGGCGAGGCTTTCATGAACCAATGTTTGCCCCGGTTTACTTTTATGAGCTGGTACTTGTTTGTACTCAATTATTTAAGCAAAGTGGTTTAAGCAGTTGCCATGAACTGTGCAAAAATGGGCTTTTCACATTTCAGAAAATACATAAAACTGTGATTGGAAAGCATCAAAGACGGATAGTAAAATGTGCATGAGTCTAAGTGTATTATTGATGCTAACACTATTAACTAGCCTCTAGGAACTCCCAAAATGGTGAAAGGTAATTCATTCCTCTATTTCTTTGGAGAGAATTTCTAGCTTTCAACTGTCTGCTTATTGGCAGTATTCAATAAAATCTGGGGGAGCCTTTTCAATAACGGTGAAGATGGCAAAATTTAAACATTTTAAAAACAGCATTATGGAAATGAAAATAGAGTTGCAGTCCGCCACCACCTTGGACACGGCAGAGCAGATGCGTTGCTACTGGTAACAATTCAGGCTGTTCTACCCATGTCGCATACATCCACACTCTTCCTAGCAATGTTCTTTCTAGAATAACAGATAAACTGAATTTACTGTTCAAAGAACTGAACTGTTATCGTGTCACGTTGTCAGAAGTAGGGTGGGAGGAGGCTCGTGTGGAGCATAAACAATGGTATAGACCTGTTGGGCCGAATGGCCTGTTTTCTGTGTTGTAAATTCTATGAAATTATGGTTTACACTTTGTAATTTTAGATAATGATAATGATCCCTTTCTTTTTTAAAAATATATTTTTCCCGCTGATTTGATTCTCCCCTCTCCTCTTTTCCTGAAGCTGTTGACTCCTTGCTGGGGTACAGTTCCGTGGCATTACTCATGTGTGAGCTAGTGAGTGCTGGCAGATTGTTCGATGCAGGGGCATTACATCTGAGTTTAACTCTGCCTTCACCCAATGTCCGTACATGCAACCTTTCCAGGAAGTGGGGGGGGGGGCCACTGAAGAGTGATCGCTAGAAGGAACCATGGGCGACTTTATTAGGGTTGCCAACCCTCCGAGAGTCTCCAGGGATTAAAGGTGAATCTCCTAGGCAGTGCTGCGAGCAACCCGGGAGAAAAATAATAGGGGCGTTAAAAGAATTCATGTGTGTTGTTTTCATTTTCTTTGAACACTTTCGTTTATTGGTTATAAAAATAGTGGAGAGAGGGGGGAAAAAGGCTGTTTGACTGGGTGGTTGGAGGTGGGAGGTTATGTGATGAAAACCTCTAGGAATACGTCCAACCAGAGTTGGCAACCCAAGGTTTTATGCTGTCTAATCCAGGGGTGCTGAGGCCATTCGTAGTGCCTCTGTTGCTGTCTTTGACTGAGATCAGTTAACAATCGAATCTGTTCTATGTAACCTCCTTAATAGAATCATAAAATCTGCAGAATCTTACAGTATAGAAGGAAGCCACTCAGCCAATCACGCCCGCACTGATGCTCTAAAAGAGCCCCCACTTAGTCCCATTCCCCGAATCTATCCCCAGACTCTTTTAAATATTTCTGTTTTTTTAAAATATTCCTTGAGTTTCCTTTTAAAATGTAAATACTATTTATTTGAAGCAAAGAGGACAAAGGCACAACAGCCAGTTTATGTGACAAAAAAAACTTTGCAAATACCAAATGTTTTCTAGCCTCCACAAGAAGGATGCTACACCCCATGCTTGTGATTGCTTTGCGCTGTCCCATTTAATGAGCATGACTCATGTAAAGGTGTTACCATAAATCATCATCTGGTTTACAAACTCAATAACCAGGCTTCCCGATAAAAGTATGCAGAGCACACCTTAAATTATTAACAAGTTAAAGCCTAAAGGCAGATCTTTGATGATGATATAAACACTGCAAGGACAAGGTGCTCTCTCAGCAAATGATTATATTGACTCTAATTATCATTTACCATCCCATGTAAGGGAAGACATTTAGAAAGGGTAAAAAAATAAAGCAACTGCTCATTTTTTAGGGAATTGAAAAACTTTTCCCATTTCAGGATGATTATGTGTTGACATAAGAAATCTTAAGGTAAAAATCCATAAGGGATAGTTAGGCTCATGTGGGGAATAAACACTGGCATACACCTGTTGGGCTGACTGGCTTGTTTCTGTGCTGTAAATTCTATGTAACAACGTATAAAATTATAGGGTCTTATCAATTCATAAAAGTCTGGGGAAGGGGGCAATCCAGAGGGAACAAAAAATATTACATAGAATTACATAGAATGTACAGCACAGAAACAGGCCGTTCGGCCCATCATGCCGGTGTTTATGCTCCACATGAAGCTCCTCCCACCCCTCTTCATCTAACCCTATCAGCATATCCTTCTATTCTTTTCTCCCTCATGTGTTTATCTGGCTTTCCCTTAAATGCATCCATGCAATTATTTAAAAAAGTTGGTAAATATTCCAAGTTTGATTATTGTAATAGATGGTATGGAAAAGCTTCTTCGTTACTGACTCATGGGATCTTCACATAGATTGTATGGAACATTATGCATACAATGCTCTTTCTGTTGTCTCCCTCCTTTCTCCGCCCCCAGCAGCAAAATGGCTGTGATACAAGAAGAAAGCCCATTGCTATGAATTTATTTTACTTGTGAGTGGGAACTGAACAATTCCCTCATGAATTCTGCGCTTGTGTTATTTGGACTCGAGCCCCATCCCCACCCTCCTAATTGTAGGACGAATTCTATATTCAACACCAAAACTCTGAGTTATCTAACTCCAGGGCCAGTATTAAGTATTGCCAGGTTAGATATAGCAAGCTGCCTCTAATCTGCCCCCAAAATGTGTCTGAACACCACTGCGAAGGGACATCCTACTGCACCAGTGTGACATTTCCATTCCCCACACCAGACATCCAAACCCTTAGAGGCAGTTTTTGCTGAGTTATGGGCAGATGTGCTTTGCAAGGAAGACATCCTTTTTTCAAATTCCGCCACGGCCTTGCCCCTCCCTATCTCTGTAACCTCCTCCAGCTCTACAACCCTCCGAGATCTCTGCGCTCCTCCAATTCTGGCCTCTTGTGCATCCCCGATTTTAATCGCTTCACCATTGGCGACCGTGCCTTCAGCTGCCTAGGCTCTAAGCTCTGGAATTCCTTCCCTAAACCTCTCCACAATTTTACATTTTGCTCCTCCTTTAAGACACCCCTTAAAACCTACATCTTTGACCAAGCTTTTGGTCACTTGTCCTACTATCTCTTTGCTTGGTGTCAAAGTTTTGACTGATTATGCTCCTGTGAAGCGCCTTGGGACGTTTTATTATGTTAAAGATGCTATATAAATGCAAGTTGTTGCTGTTGTTTGCATTGACAACTATTAGGAACTGGGTTAAGACTGCCTAGCTTTATTTCACATAGGATATTTACAGCCTGGCCTAGATTCAAACCTATATCCTAAGGTGAAATGATAAAGAGGTTTTATTTGCTATGTACATTACAGATAGCACATATACAATGTGTGCACTAAGGGGTGGAGTAATTTTGTGCATTAGCATTAACAGAAACTTTAATGCTTTTTTCCCCCATGCGTCTAAACTTGTTAATGCACAGACTCGACGTTAGTGCTTTTTTTGCTCGTTAAGCAGTAATTAACATGGAGCATGCAAATTTCCTCAAGATTTACTTCATTCCCACTTCGCATTAATTTCTTCCATTTAAAGTTGGCATTCAAGCATCAAAGACAGCGGACAGAGTTCCAGTGCTGAGTGGAGCAGGTAATATTGCCTTAACAAACACCCTTTCAGTGAACTCTACAGGCTGGGTGTCAGATCAAGAACAGTAGTGCTAGATGGTTTGGAGGAAGAACAATGGCAACAGCAGAAGACCACGGCCCTGGATATAGGAGGAGGACTAACAAGATTTGCTACTACATGATGAAAAGTGAGTCCCTCTGGTGTGTCATCTACCTGGACCTCATCGAGGAACAGTGTGTAAGGCGACTGTGCCTCGGCAAAGATGTTATCTCAGACCTGTGCTGGCTCCTGCAACCGGACCTGTTGCCAAGGAGCAACACTCAGATAATACTCTCAGTGGAAGTGAAAGTGATAATCACGTTCAACTTTTGTGTCACTGGGTGCTTCCAGGCACCAGCAGAAGACGTCAATTGAATCAGCCAGTACGCAGCTCACTGCTTAGGTTATAAATGCCCTCTTCCGCTGCATGCCAGCAGACATCAAGTTCAAAAGTAGCACCAGCTGTAGAGGAAAATACAAGTTTACCAGTCGCATGGCATTCCTGAGTCCAAGGCACCATTGATTGCGCGGCCATTCATACAACCACAGGCAGTATCTTCCTTGTTATCAACAGAATGGAGTACCGCTCCCTCAACATTCAGATGGTATGCCGTTACTGGAAACAAATGATGGAAGTTAAATGCTTATTTTTCCAGGAAGTACTCAAGAATTGCAGACAACTAGAGGGAATGAAGGGTTCCTTAACTGTTTGGGGTAGAAATAGAATACAAGGTTAACTTCTGGAATACACGGTTACTCACGGCAAACGTAGATATTGACACTTTTCTGGAACCTCCCAGACCCCACAAGGAAGGCCGACTATGATGCATATTCACAAGGCACAAATACAATAGAGCAGACTTTTGGCTTCCTAAAACAACATCTCTGATACTTGGAACACTCTGTTGACATCTTGCAGAATGATCGGGTGTGAGGTGGCAGTATGATAGTAATGTTTTGTATACTGAACAGTATTGCTATTGAAAGAGGCATATGCATGCTTGTCAAAAAATAGCTGCAGCAAAGCAGGCCCTGCGAGGAGGATGAGGGAGAATATGAACTCCCTGCAGCACCCCAGCCAGTACCAAACGTGGCAGACATGTGATGGGCATCGATCACTGATTTTATTTTCCTCCTTGAGGCCTGCACACAGCCTGTTCTGCGAACATAAGGATAGAAAGCAGAATTTTATACATACCATTGAACTAAAATTGCCGGGTATTTTCTGGTGGATACAAGACCAAATGCATCTTTTCTTTCGTTGTTTTGTGTCACACAAATTGTTTTTTTGCATTATTCTTACCTTATCAATTGCTGACTACAAACTTCATATTATTCAGTGTTTGCTTTTATTAATGTGAGAATGCATCTGTGCAACATATTGTAACATGATGCACTTGTTTTGCTGTCCCCTCATATTTCATGAACTAGTGTGCCATGTTCTTTCTCATGTACAACTCTTAAGTGATTGCACTTTTGGAAGGAGTAAGTGTGGAGGCTTCCTGAGAGATCTCCTCAGGACCTACTTGCAATTCCGTCGGCTGCTTACCTCCACATGTTCCAGACTCAGGCAGTCCTGCTTATCGACCAGGATTAACCCATCCCATTCTGACTATGGGAGGGGCGGGGAGGATGGTGGGGGCCTTCATGCAATACAATGCTTCTCCTGTCACTTCCCCAGGGATAGGTGCTGGCAAAGCATTAGCAGCAACCTGAGGGCCACCTACCTTTTCCTGTGCTTCTGCAGTCTTTCTCTGTGTGCAGATATCATTACATTGCTGCGATGCAAGGTCTCTGAATCCCTCCTTGTCGTTTGTCCCCCGTGTGTTTCACAGGGTGTTGAAATTGGTACTTATTGTATCTTGGACTGTGGACTTCGATGCTTCAACATCATCAGTGGGAGCACTCCTGAGAGATGCTCCAACTGTGCTTGTCACCCACATGCCCAAGTCTCCTTGTGGATGTTAGTGATGTTGTACGCGTATGGCTGTTACAATGACACTGCGTGTGGTTTTTATGGTTGGAGCACGAGCATCCTTTGCACTAGTGAGAATCTGCTGTGAACGTATTTGATTATCGTTGCATCAACAAGGAGTGTTCCTCTAGGGCCTTATAACCTCCTTGTAGCAGGTAAAGGCTTTTGCTGTGGCTCAGTTGGTAACACTCTTACCTCTAAGTCAGAAGGTTGTGGGTTCAAGTCTTACTTCAGAGACTTGAGTACAAAATCTAGGCTGATACTCCAGTACAGTAGTGAGGGAATGCTGCACTGTCAGAAGGTGCTGTCTTTCAGATGAGATGTTAAACTGAGGCCCTATCTAACCTCTCAGGTGAATGTAGAAGATCCTACTGCACTATTTGGAAAAAGAGCAGGGGAGTTCTCCGCGGTGTCCTGGCCAATATTTATCACTCAACCAATATCACTAAAACAGATTATCTGGTTATTATCACATTGCTGTTTTGTGGGATCTTGCTGTGTGCAAATTGGCTATAGTGGGAAAATAGTAGTGGGGAATCAATAGTGGGGAAAATGCTAGAGCCTATTATAAAAGATGTGATAACAGAACACTTGGAAGGCATTAATGGGATTGGACAAAGTCAGCATGGGTTTATGAAAGAGAAATCATGCTTAACAAATCCACTGGAGTTTTTTGAGGATGTAACTAGTAAAATAGATAGGGGAGAACCAGTGGATGTGGTGTACTTGGATTTTCAGAAGGCTTTTGGTAAGGTCCCACACAAGAGGTTAGTGTGCAAAATTAAAGGGATTGGGGGGAATATACTGGCACGGATTGAGAATTGGTTGACAGGCAGGAAACAGAGAGTAGGAATAAATGGGTCTTTTTCTGGATGGCAGGCAGTACCGCAGGGATCAGTGCTTGGGCCCCAGCTATTCACAATATATATCAATGATTTGGATGAGGGAACTGAATGTAACATTTCCAAGTTTGCAGATGACACAAAGCTGGGGGGGAATGTGAGCTGTGAGGAGGATGCAAAGAGGCTCCAATGTGATTTAGACAAGTTGGGTGAGTGGGCAAGAACATGGCAGATGCAGTATAACGAGGATAAATGTAAGGTTATCCACTTTGGTTGTAAAAACAGAAAGGCAGATCATTATCTGAATGGTGATAGATTGGGGAAAGGGGAGGTGCAACGAGACCTGGGTGTCCTTGTACACCAGTCGCTGAAAGCGAGCATTCAGGTACAGCAAGCAGTTAGGAAGCCGAATGGTATGTTGGCCTTCATTGCAAGAGGATTTGAGTACAGGAGCAGGGGTGTCTTACTGCAGTTGTACGGGGCCTTGGTGAGACCACATCTGGAGTATTGTGTGCAGTTTTGGTCTCCTTATCTGAGGAAGGATGTCCCTGCCATGGAGGGAGTGCAACGAAGGTTTACCAGACTGATTCCTGGGATGGCAGGACTGACATATGAGGAGAGATTGGGTCGACTAGGCCTATATTCACTAGAGTTTAGAAGAATGAGAGGTGATCTCATCGAAACATATAAAATTCTAACAGGGCTAGACAGACTAGATGCAAGGAGGATGTTCCCGATGGCCGGGGAGTCCAGAACCAGGTGTCACAGTCTCAGGATACGGGGTATGCCATTTAGAACCGAGATGAGGAGAAATTTCTTCACTCAGAGGGTGGTGAACCTGTGGAATTCTCTACCACAGAAGGCAGTGGAGGCCAAGTCATTAGATGTATTCAAGAAGGAGATAGATATATTTCTTAATGCTAAAGGGATCAAGGGATATGGGGAAAAAGCGGGAACAGGGTACTGAGTTAAATGATCAGCCATGGTCATTTTGAATGGCAGAGCAGGCCCAAAGGGCCGAATGGCCTACTCTTGCTCCTATTTTCTATGTTTCTATGTTTCAATGTTTCAATGCATCCACTATCTCTGTAGCCTCCTTTTTTAGACCATCTTCTGCATATCCCTCCAAACACGGTGCCTTGTGGAAAGCATGTTGACCTCCTCCATGGTTGTTTCCCATGTCTCTGGGACCCTTTGCTTTGTTGTGGGTTGTCCTTCTGACCTCGAAGGGTATTTCTCCATTTCCTCCTGCTGCCCATGATAATTTGAAGGGCCTGATCAGTGAAACAGGCAAGTTCAACAGTAACTTGCCTGATACAGCACCTTTTAAATAGTAAAAAAAAACCCAGGTGCTTCACATAGTGGAAGAGTTAGGAAAGTATGGGTATAGTAAAGGGCAGGGAATTGGACTCACTCTAGACTTTTTCCAGAGAGCTGGCACATGTGCAATGGGCTGAATGGCCTCCTGTGCTGTAAGATTCTATTTTTGCTTTTCAAGCTTTTTGCAAATTGTGCCCTCCATCAATACTTCAATTTTCTGATCCACACCTGCATTAATGTATGAATGTTATTTATTGTGCTTATGTGTCTACTGGGGGATTAACTTGTAGGAGTACCTTCAGCATAAGGACTGCAGTGGTTCAAGAAGAAGGCCCACCACCACCTTCTCAAGGACAACTAGGGATGGGCAATAAGTGCAGGGGAGTGGGATTAATTGTATAACTCTTTGAAAGGGCTGGCACAGGTACGATGGGCCGAATGGCCTCCTTCTGTGCTGTATTATTCTATGATTCTAACCTTCAAGAATGTGTTCTGAGTACCTGGGTTCGACAGCATCTCCCAAACCCGCGACCTCTACCACCTAGAAGGACAAGGGCAGCAGGCGCATGGGAACAACACCACCTGCACGTTCCCCTCCAAGTCACACACCATCCCGACTTGGAAATATATCGCCGTTACTTCATTGTCGCTGGGTCAAAATCCTGGAACTCCCTTCCTAACAGCACTGTGGGAGAACCGTCACCACACGGACTGCAGCGGTTCAAGAAGGCGGCTCACCACCACCTTCTCGAGGGCAATTAGGGATGGGCAATAAATGCCGGCCTTGCCAGCGACGCCCACATCCCGTGAACGAATAATAAAAAAAAAAAATCTGTGTGTGCCTGTGAGTGCACTAAGAAAACTGGGGAAGAAAAAATAATTCTCAATGCAAAATCAGTGCGCAAAAGCAAATCAAACCTAAAAATGTTCCAACCCATTGCACAACCTGATCTCCCAGAACTAGTTGCTATTGTAAATATGTGATAACACCCATTAAATTTTTTCTTTACTTTGCCCAACATCTGAGTTCTCTGAAATCTAAAAGAACTTTTTTTTTGTTTAAACCTAACCCTTTCATCAGATTTCATTCTAAGTAGGTGAGCTATTGCAGTTGGTATTGGTGTCATTTATACACAAATACTTGCAGGTGAGGAAGAGTCCAGCAGTGATTAATTCTTAAGGTCTCACAAAATGATGGGTAGTCAGAAGATTTGTATGTGCAGAATCTACCATTGAGGCATCAATTAATAGTCTATGAAGTCTCGAAATCCATCACAGATACCTCTGACCTTTTTATGCCAAGTGCTTATTTTGAATGACTAAATTTGCATTCATTTCCTATATTGACTATTACAAATGTCTTGATTCAAATTAGTGAATCCACATTAACAGTTTGGATTCATGTTTGCTGTTTCAAGTACTAAAGGAATCTTTGTTCTATCTTCTATTTTGAATTTTGAGCTGCACAAAAGCCTTGTGGCTACTAACTAATGTCACATCTGTGGAATTTAAATTACACGATATCTTTATGCTGATACTGAGCTGAATCTGGACAATATCTATTCGTGCCTAATGCAGGCACCATTATCACGTTAACGTTCTCTCCGCGACAGCACAAAGATGTTTAAACACACCACTCCAAGTCAGACCGAGGAAATGTCCCATCCCCTGCTGAACTCATTTAGTACACCGTAGCCTGCTAACAAGCATTATTATAGATGTGAAATGACCGTGGCCATGGTTAATTTCCTGCCAACATATTAAAACTTATATTACCTCTGTCATGGAAAATGTCACAGACAGACAGGAGTTAAGAAGTAACACTAAATACAGTACCCATACTAAAGCAAAGCATGCAGCATCAAAAACATTTTCTATCAAAAAGGAACTGGCTCATTGTGCCTTTTAATCTTTTCTTGTTTCTCCAATTTCTAATATTCTCATTGGAGTTAACTAGCAATAACTAAGATAGCATGTTTGGAAGGTTATTAATTCCTCCACCAACCCCCACCTCCATTTTCATTTACACTGGAAGTAAAATGCCCTGGCCATCTAGGGAGCTGTAGATAGTGTTGGAAGTTAGTGTTTTCATTACACAGGGACCAGAACCCACCTGATGCACTGTGGTACTTGCAAAATGATTTCCCCCCCCACTAATTTGTTGGCATTTGACATTCCCATCTGACATTCCTTAGATCTTAGGGAGTTCTTCAAAAAGCAAACCAAGTAAGAACATGAAAAATGACACTTTAAATTAGTAAATTATGAACTTTCTGTGAACTTAGCAGATGAGTATCCTCTTTCATGTCATGCTCAATTTCCTTAAATGTGTTTGACTGAATGGTGTATGTTACTGGACTAAGTTACTGGACTATTCATTACCTTGTAAATCACAGTAAAACTATAACTTTACTGAAACCAATCATGTTCGTATTTTAGATATTTCAGAGAGACAGACATGCAGACAGAGCTGAAATTCAAACAAATTTTAAGGGTTTACTTAGGAACTGATCAGAAATAACACAGAACCCAATATCGTAGGCAATAATAAATTCCAAGACACTTATGATGTACTGTATGGTTGTTAAGGTGGTTGCTGAGTAACAGCATCTTTTCTGATGAAAGGTCATCGACCTGAAACGTCAACACTTTTTCTCTCTCTACGATCTAGCATCTTTTAGTTATAGACTTGAAAGTCATTGTCTCTGAGCAATACAGTCCAGGAAGACCCCTGGTTCAGTCCCTGGTCTGTGCTGACCTTAATTGGAGCACCAGTATCAGTGCTACAACTTGTTTTAGCTGCCCGGAGTTAGGGAAGGAAAATCGCTAAGGGAATCCTCTCCTGATCGTTATCACTGCTGGGTGCCATGTAAGGTGGTGGTCATGCCCTCCACAGACAATCTCACTGTCAAAGGTTCACACAATGAATAATGACCACTTGGGGGTTGCACTAGAGGACGATCATGCAACTGTAAGGGATTCAGCGCCTTCAGGAAAGGAGGGACGGCAGAAAATTGGTGAGAAAAGTTGTATAGGAAGTATGAAAAAGAAAATGTTATGCCACTGGGCCTACTGTTTGGAATGTGGGATGGTGGGGGGGGGGGGGGGGGGAGTGGGGAAGCTGGGTCACAGCGAAGCACATTCCTGAGCAAATTTCTGGTGCCATCTGCCTAGGGTTGCCAATTCTGGTTGGGTGTATTCCTGGAGGTTTCATCACATGACCTCCTGTCTCGAACCACTCTGCCCCCCAGGCTCCCAACATTGTTTCATCCTCCGGGCACACTGCCTTCCCACGCCAATTGTAAAGAGAACAGATTCTTTGTTTCCCGATTGGATGATTCTTGACTGGTAGAGAATCAGCCTATTTTTTCCATCTCCGGTATTTTTATGATTAATAAATGAAAATGTTCAAAGAAAATGCTCCTATGATTTTTCTCCTGGGTTTGCTCGCAGCAGTGTCCTGGAGATTAATCTTTAATTCCTGGAGACTCCAGGACAATCCTGGAGGGTTGGCAACCCTACATCTACCCCAGATCCACCAAAGAAATACAGTGGCAGGAGGCCGGAAAATTCAAGCCTAATTAATTTTATTCACAACTTAATACGAGTTATATCATAGGCTCAAATCTGACTATCGAGAGGATCTAACGTGTTTCCTCTTCCTTGGTATAAATTAAACAAGGATCAATAATTAAATGGGTGAATAATATTGTTCTATTCTTGTTCACTTGAGTTTAGCTTGAATGAGTGCAGCTAATCGGTTCAAATTTTAAGTGTAAAACCATTCTATGATACTATTTTTTAAATCCTGCCAATTTTCTCCTATCCCCTCCTCTCCTGACTCCATGTTGGGGTGGGTGCAATGATTGCTGGATGTGCTCCACTGCCTCCCCCATGTGTGACCCTTGACAGTGAGTCCAACTATTTATCCATTGGAGGTATCACATTCCCACCCAACAATCATAACTATACTTCAAGCAGAAGTCCTAGATAGCAATCAACAGCAGGCACCCTAGCCAATTTCCTTCTCCCTCACCCAGTGGTGCTAGCAACAACAACTTGCATTTATATAGCGCCTTTAACGTAGTAAAATATCCCAAGGCGCTTTACAGGAACGTTATCAGACAAAATTTGACACCAAGCCACATAAGGAGATATTAGGACAGGTGACCAAAAGCTTGGTCAAAGAGGTAGGTTTTAAGGAGCGTCTTAAAGGAGGAGAGAGAGGTAGAGAGGTGGAGAGGTTTAAGGAGGGAATTCCAGAGTTTAGGGCTTAGGCAGCTGAAGGCACGGCTGTCAATGGTGGAGCGATTAAAATTGGGGATGCGCAAGAGGCCAATTGTGGAGGAGTGCAGAGATCTCTGAGGGTTGTAGGGCTGGAGAAGATTACAGAGATAGGGAGGGGTGCGGCCATGGAGGGATTTGAAAACAAGGATGAGAATTTTAAAATTGAGGCATTCCCGGACCAGGAGCCAATGTAGGTCAGCGAGCAATGGGGTGATGGTTGAATGGGATTTGATGCGAGTTAGGATATGGGCAGCAGAGTTTTGGGTGAGCTCAAGTTTACGGAGGGTGGAAGGTGGGAAGCCAGGAGAGCATTGGAATAGCCCAGTCTAGAGGTACAAAAGCGTGGATGAGGTTTTCAGCATCAGATGTGCAGAGGCAGGGGCGGAACTGTAATACTGTGCACTGGAGCTCCTGTGCCAGAATGGTTAGATGAAGGTTTATCTCTACAACTCCCCAAAATGTGAATTCTTACTCTGAGCCACACTGTCATCAATTTTTGGCACTTGTAAATTGTAGAACAATGTCCCAAAATGCCTCGAAAGAGAGGCTACGTGCTTATCCACAGGGTAAGGCACCAAAAAACAACTGCTAAGATCAGCTAAAGTAGCATCATTGTGTAATTATATGAAAGCCAACTGAAATCAGGACATTGACAGAGGAATCCAACAGAAAGAAAGAGTTCCTTAGGTTACTTAAACCTGAATAATTAATTGTTCAGTTTAATCTTACTTAATATCTGATAAAGCAATCTTTCAATATAAATCCTATTACATTGCATAATGTTCATGTGCTTTTAAAATGATAAATATTTCACTTACCCAATGTCTTTAAATATGTAAATTATATTTCTATGTATCCTGTTGTAAGTCTTTTCTCTCTCTTCTATTTTTGAAATTCGTTTTTTTTGGGTGAATTTTGTGCTGTTTCTGGTAGGGAACAAACACGATAAGAAACTGAACATTATGAGGCAGGTTTCCCTATTCCTGTAGATCACCTGAGCACAGTGAATAGGGGAAAATCAGACAGGGAGGATTGCGTGCCTGTGAGGGACACCATCCAATTTGCCATCTGTAACGCATGGAAAATCAAGAGAGCTACTTTACGGGTTGCACAATCCTCCCTGCCCAATTTTTCTGCAGTCGCGCTGCCCGGTGATCCAATGTTTCCTGGCATGGGAAGTGGAAAATCTGTTCCTATATTTTTTTGTTTTGTTTATCCACCAGTGTCAGCATTAGGCATTCGACTGTCAGGTGGAGCACAGGTTAACTGCAACTTAGAGCTCCTCCAGATTGTGATTTAAGAAAAATATGAACCAGAACAAGTCATTCGGATCATCAAGCCTCATCCTTCCACAGCCCATGTACTATTTGTGTTATTGTAGACTCTATCCAACTTTTTGATCTCCTAAGGGCGGTAACTACCCATAGGTAAAGCTTTCAAGAAGATAAAAGTCTGTGAAATGTCTTTTTCCAAGGTAAAGTACTGAAATTCCAGGACTATCAGTCTAACATTACAATCTACATTGTGCAACCCTGAGTGGTAGCATTCCATAGATGACATTTGCATGGTCCCAGCAACACAGGAACCACTGTGTTCCGCTGAGTATTTTATCATGTTTGTTTATCCCTACAGTCTTCAATCCTATTCTTAACCAGATATTTATCCTGCTTCTTTTAAAGGAGTTAACTGCTTTTAGCTTAAAGAAAGCTCCACATACCATTAGTAACATTTATGTCAAAGATTATGATTAGAAATTAAAAATAGCATTCCCAAAAACATGACATTTGCATCTGTCACACTAGACATCCTCATGTTCTTTCTGAGATTGCCTAATTAGTGCCAATTAATGTCAACTGTTGGGATGATTTGTGTCAAGGATCAGCATGCTCTGGGAACTGGGCTTACACTGGTCAAACTTATTTCACTTCGAACTTTTAACAGCCTTCAGAGAGAAAGAGAGGAGACATTCATCTCATGTCTGGGCTTGATTCAGACCTAGCTCTGAGAAGTGAAAGGACACTATTCAAGACTATTGAACCACTCAGTCCTGTTGAGCTTTCGGGGGTGAAAATCTATGGGGCTGACATCCCAGGATAAATGCCAGGATATGTCCACCGGGAATCTTCGTTGCTAACCCTGCCAGAGAATGCAAGGCCAAGGGAATGTTCCCCATTTTAAATATTCTGATGGGTTTTCATGCCACTATAGGCAGATGTTGGGCGCTTGCCTTAGCATTGGAGGCAGAAAATGGTGTTGGAGGCCCGTTGCTATAACATTCACTGGAAACCCCAGGCCTGGCAGCCTTTTGGTTAGGGTTTGTCAGCCCCCTTTACAAGGGTGCCAATTTCTGAATAATGCCAGCCTGAGTATTTGGGCATCCAGGCTTGGGATAAGAAAATCCCCAGCCTCGAATCCCCTCCCCAGCCATATCCCCTCTGATGTAGGTGACTTTGCTTTGGGTCGGAATTGGCAGTGAACGCCAGGATATCTGACTCCCGGCCTAATTTCTAGGTCTTCTGCCACACTCCTGCCCGATTTAAGGTGGGAGTGCACCACAAGACCCACGGAAATTTGGGATCTTGATCTTTACATTAATATAATAAACAAGTTTGCATAATTCTGACTAATACATATCAGGCTGGACAGGGATATGGAATGTATCAGGATAACTAAGGCGTATTGTGCAGATATTCCAAATTATTATTCCTATTGTCTTGGAAGTCAGTATTCAATGAGACCACATATGAATTGGAAGGAGCAAGCTAAGAATTTATTGCACATGTAAGAAATCTTTATAACCATTAAATAATCTGAGCTATCAGACATTCCCACTTTTTTCTGCATCACAGATAATACCCACATTTGCCTTTATGAAGTACAACTCTCCTGCAAGAATTATCTGGACATGCTTCATATCTAAGGTATTCCCAGGTGGGTATTGATTTCAGGCAGTTCCATCACTGTATAATAAAATTGCAGCAGTAGAAAGTTGACCTGATATTACACGATATGAGTTCCTTTAACGAAATGCATGCAGCAAGTGAATGGATAAGGCACGAGACGCAAGTTCACCAATGAAATAACTTATAAACTATGGAGTAAATAAATAATTGAGAGCATTTTCAGAATAAAAAGGAATGGTACAGGAGAGATGGGCTGCGCCTACATCAAATAGGACCAAAGAGACTTGTGAGGAACATTGAGGGAGCAATTGAACCTAGATAGGTGAGAATGAGAGGTAACTGGAGTCCAGATGAAAAAGGTTGTAGAGTTGACAGTACTTAACCAATGAATATGGACATAGTGACCCAGAGAGATATGAAAATATGAGAGTCCAGGAAAAAGCAAACACTGGGGAATGTGAAAAGAGGCTAATCTACATAAAATGCTTGTACATGAATGCTGGAAGCATCAGAAATAAGATGACAGAACTGGAGGCTGTTATGGCAGTGGGGAACCATGATGCGATGGGAATATCAGAAACATGACAAAATACAGATGATGGAAATGAATTTGACATTTGGGGTATAGAATGTTCAGAAGGAACAAAAGGGACAGGAAGGGAATTAGTGTAGCTCTGTATGCCAGGGATAACTGGGAGTTAAATGAAGTTGATTTTGTGTGAGGGGGTAAGCTACATACAGAACTACACTGAATGGAAATCTCTAATGTTAAAAAAACAAGCTAACATTAAGGATATGTTACTTAAACCAAACCAAATATAAACTGGGAAAACCCAAGGGGTTTAGAGTCCGAGTTGGTAAATGCAATATGTGACTTCTTTATGGCTTAGTGTGTAAGGGAAAACATGAGAGGGAGTGCTCATCTTGACTTGGTATTTGCAAATGACCCAGACAACGTACAGGAAATGGAAGTCGTTCCATCGCTGGGGTCGGTGACCACAGAATGATCAAGTTTAACATGATCTGGGATTCAGTTACATCAAAGACCAGGAGCCAGGTTTATAACTTTAAAAGGGCTAAATTCAAATAAATGAGGGAAGAATTAAATGGACTGGAGAACGATGTTCATCAATATTTCAGTAAAAGACAAATGGAACACATTTAAATGAAGAAAGCTGGGGATTCAGGACAAACACTTGTCCAAGATCATGCAATCTCAGACAAAACAATCATGATGCTAAATGGATTAAGAAGCATATTAAAAGTGAAAAAAGGAGGAAAGATCACCTCTACAAATCTTACAGGGAAAAGGGGGAAGGGTTTACCGGGATGAATATAGAAACATGTCAAAAGGGTGAGGGGGAAAGGGAGAGCTAGAAAAAAGCAAAGCTGCCAAGGCAAAACGTAACAGTAAAATAATCTTTCTGTACTACAATAGCAAGAGAACTGTCAGAGAAGAGGTGAGAATAGTAAAAGATGCAAACAGGCTTGAAACTGAGCATCAGCATGAAATGGTAAATATTCTGAATGATCATTTTCTCAAAGTATCCAGAAGGAATAACATGAATAACATGCCCTCCCCCATAAAGAGTACCAAGGTGAAATTCAAGACTTCAGTATAAGGGAGATGGAAGTTCTCGACAAGGTGAAAAGACTTAAATCAAATAGATTCCCAGGGTTAAATGGTGTTTATTCCAGAGTGTTGAGAGAGACTAGAAGGGAGATTTGTGAGGCATTGATAATCATTCAGAGGGAGCTGATGGAAACTGGGGAGGTCAGGTGGATTGGCAACAGGTTAAATATTGTGTCCATATTCAGAAAAGGTGACAAAACAGACACACTGTCAGCCTTACTTCAATTCTATGTAAAATAATGGAATTAGCAGAAGTAAACTTGAAACATGGCTTTAGGCGGGGAAGATCCTCACCAACCTCCTTGATTGCTTTGAGAAAGTGACAACCCAAGTTGATCATGGTAACCTCTACATCATTGTGTACTTAGACTTCCAACAGGCATTTGATAAAGTTACACATGAAAAGTTACTAGTTAAGCTCAAAGCCATGGGGATTCAGGGTAAAACTTGGGAATGGATAACAAATTGGCTGAAGGATAGAAAACAATGGATACTGGATGGAGGAGTAATGTTAGGGTGGGGGGGTGGGTGCGGTGGTTAATACAAACTAGTGTAAAGTATTGTACATCGGAGGGAAAATGGATGGCATAGATATTCCAAGAATGGTGTTGAAATAGCTAAGGATGACTTTGAAAGAGACCTAGGAGTCTTAGTAGACTCAATGGTCAACATATACAACCAATGCAGAGCAGTAATTAAGAAGGGCAATGAAATGTTGAACTACCTAGCCAAAACAGTAGAATACAAGTGGGAGGAAGTTGTGATTCAACTGTACAGTGCTCTGGTAAAACCACACTCAATCAACACCTTCAGGAGAGGAGGAGATGAGGGCAGCAAATTGCCAGGAAACGAAAGAGAAATAAATATGCTGTAATACAAAAAATGTTCAGTAATCACCAGAAATATGCACAGTTTTAGGTAGTTTCTTGGTCTCAGGTGTTTGAGTGCCCAGACCCCAGCAGTTTTGGAAAAACTTCTACAGTCACCTGTTCAGATGAACAGTTAACAGGTTAATGCTAACAAAAAAGGAAAATCAGGACTGTCAAATTGTCTGCTTAATTAACGATGCATGGTATATATTCACTGAAGACCAAATATTATAATAATGCTCAGAATATTACACATATTACAACAAGCTTCACTTGAACATGAATGAGAGGCATTTTGACTTTGAACATGCATTGAACAAGCCCTGTGTAAATTTCATTGATTGTGTAATCAGTGACATGTGCAGGTTTGAGCACAGGAGGAGCTGAATGTTGGCAACTGAAATACATGAATCTTTACCTGCCAAACTTTTCATGGGAAAATAAGTTCCTCTTGTAAGAGCTTCGGAGGCTGTGCTGTCCTGGATTTTTTTTGTCAAAGGAAGTAATCGACAAAATTATTATTTTCATACAATATGAGTGGATATTTTCTCAAGGAAAAACCCACCTATGGATCTAGTGACTGTAATAATTGCTCCGATGTTTGTTTTACCTTGTTTTGTAACACAGACAAAAAAAGTATCATTGATGAGAGAGATTGGTGTTGGAGCAGCGCAGAAAGGATCTTATGAAGGATGCAACTTAAAGCTACAACACCCCACAACTGAACGACACATGTGTAATTTGACCATACACATTGCCACTCAGCAGAAATTTTAGAAAGCGCTTCCTCTCATGGAATTTGATTTTTATTTTTTTTTGCTTTTTGGAGCAGAGTATGAGATTCTGACATTTCCGAACAGTGCCAATTGGAAATTTGTGCGGCTTGTCTCAAAGATTGACAGCAACTAGCAGTGCAGAGCTCAGATTAGTGCCATTTATAAATCAGTAGGAGGTAAGTTGCAAAATCTTAATCCTGGCTGCAAAAAAAGATACAATCTCTGATGTGCTTCAGTTTAAATATAATTGTTAGCATGCAATATAATTTAAAAGAGGTACTTCAGGATTAAGTCTATAGTGGCGTGATAATAAACTTATTTTAACTTTTCTTCATCTCTGCAACAAATAATTCCATTGATTTCTGATTTGAATCTATTCCATAAGTGCACAGCACACAGATCAACTCCTGCTTGTTACCCATTCCTTTTGCCAATTTTCTCTCCTCCTGCCCTGACTCTCTGACTCTAGGACTACAGTTGCAGGGGTAATGGGCAGGGGAGCCTTCCTATACCTCACTCAAGTGCACATTCTTCACCTGCAAGGCTAGATGGTGAGTTGGCAGATTGTTCAACTGTGGAAGGCGTCACATGCAAACGCACTCCTGTCCTAAACTGACATTTGAACATCTACGTCCCTAGCAGGAGTCACAGGATATCGAATAGGAGAAGAAACCTTTGCTGATTCTTTCCCCCCCTAATCTAGGGACACTAAGACCAATTGTCGCACCTTTGCTTCTTCTTCGACTGAGATCAGTTAACTCAGCATAGACTCCTGAAAACTGAACGTGAAACCTTCGGATATGTACCATTCCCATGTTCTCCTGGCCGGCCTCCCACCTCCCACCCTCTATAAACTTGAGCTCATCCAAAACTCTGCTGCCCGTATCCTAGCTCACACCAAGTTCACCCATCACCCCTGTGCTCACTGACCTACGTTGGCTCCTAGTCTGACAATGCCTCGATTTTTAAATTCTCATTCTTGTGTTCAAATCCCTCCATGGCCTCGCTCCTCCCTAATTCTGTAACTTCCTTCAGCCCTACAACCTTCCGCGATCTCTGCACTCCTCCAATTCTGGCTTCTTGCGTACCCCCAATTTTAATCGCCCCACCATTGTCGGCCGTGCCTTGCGCTGCCTAGGGCCTAAGCTTTGGAATTCCCTCCCTAAACCTCTCCACCTCTCTCTCTTCCTTTAAGACACGCCTTAAAACCTACCTCATTGAACAAGCTTTTGGTCATCTGAACATTCAATGGGTTGGGGATCGGGCGATACAGTGGTGAGTGGGAAGGCTGTCGGCCACCCCTTCACTGCCCTGTTGCATGTAAATGACAGTGGAGAGGCCAATTTCTCTGCCTTCTGCTTCCCCTGCTGCCGACTCCAGGGACCCCACCCCCCCCCCCAACCAGGAAAGGGGTGAGAGTAGCCCCAGGGGCAGCAGAGAAAGGCCTGTTCGTCTTTTCTGGCCCTACTATCTTACTTCTTTTTTAGGCCTTGGCTCAGACTGAGGTCTAGAAAAATTCACTTCTCACATCTTTGGAGTGCTTCTGTCTCCTTTAACATCGGCCTTCTGTCTTCTGGTTCTGCAGCTGTCCCACTGCAGCACCACCCACACGTTCCTCCTTGGCAGTGGTAGGCTCTCTCTTAGTGGCAGAGTTCCCATTGGGATCCTGCCTTACACAAACAAGTGGCCCAAATCAAGTAACTGGGTCGGCATCATGGCAGGGCCAGGGCAGCAGGTGGAAGCAGATTCAATAGTATCTTTCGAAAGGGAATTGGATATATACTTGAAAAGGAAAAGAATTTGCAGGGCTAAGGAGGAAAGAGCAGGGGGAGGGGGACTAGTTGGATAGCTTTTTCAAAGAGCCGGCTTTGAAAGAAAAAGCATACAATTCCGCAAAGATTAGTGGCAGGTCAGAAGATTGGAAAGAATATAAAAAACATCAACGAATGACTAAAAGAATAATAAGGAGGGAGAAATTAGAGTATGAGAGAAAACTAGCTAGAAATATAAAAACAGATAGTAAGAGTTTCTACAGGTATTTAAAAAGGAAAAGAGTAAGTAAAGTGACCGTTGGTCCTCTAGAGAGTGAGTCTAGGGAATTAATAATGGAGAATAAGGAAATGGCGGATGAATTGAACAGATATTTTGCGTCCGTCTTCAATGTAGAGGATACAAACAACATGCCAGAAATAATTGTGAATCAAGAGGTGAAAGGGAGGGAAGAACTTAAAACATTTACAATCACCAGGGAAAGGGTTCTGAAAAAATTATTAGAACTAAAAGCTGACAAGTCCCCAGGACCTGACGGGCTTCAACCTAGGGTCTTAAAAGAAGTGGTTGCAGAGATAGTAGATGCATTGGTGTTAATTTTCCAAATTTCCCTAGATTCTGGAAGGGTCGCATCAGATTGGAAAATAGCGAATGTAACTCCTTTATTCAAGAAAGGAGGGAAACAGAAAGCAGGAAACGACAGGCCAGTTAGCTTAACATCTGTCATAGGGAACATGCTAGAATCTATTATTAAGGAGGTTGTAGCAGGGCACTTAGAAAATCTCAATGCAATCAGGCAGAGTCAACACTTGTGAAAGGGGAATTGTGTTTGACTAATTTATTAGAGTTCTTTGAGGAAGTAACAAGCAACGTGGATAAAGGGGATCCTGTGGATATGGTGTACTTGGATTTCTAGAAGGCTTTTGACAAGGTGCCACATCAAAGGCTACTACACAAAATAAGAGCTCATGGTGTAGGGGGTAACATATTAGCATGAATAAAGGATTGGTTAGCTAACAGGAAACAGAGAGTAGGCATAAATGGGTCATTTTCAGGTTGGCAAGATGTAACGAGTGGAGTGCTACAGGGATCAGTGCTTGGGCCTCAACTATTTACAATCTGTATCAATGACTTGGATGAAGGGACCGAATGCATGGTTGCTAAATTTGCTGATGACACAAAGAAAGGTAGGAAAGTAAGTTGTGAAGAGGACATAAGGAGTCAGCAAAGGGATATAGATAGGTTAAGTGAGTGGGCAAAAATTTGGCAGATGGATTACAATGTGGGAAAATGTGAAGATGTGCATTTTGGCAGGAGGAATAGAAAAGCAGCATATTATTTAAATGGAGAGAGATTGCAGAACTCTGAGGTACAGAAGGATCTGGGTGTCCTAGTACATGAATCACAAAAAAGTTAGTATGCAGGTACAGCAAGTGATTAGGAAGGCAAATGGAATGTAGTCATTTATTGCAAGGGGAATGGAATATAAAAGTAGAGATATTTTGCTACAGTTGTACAGGGCATTGGTGAGACCACATCTAGAATACTGTGTGCAGTTTTGGTCTCTTTATTTAAGAAAGGACATAATTGCTTTGCAGGTGGTTCAGAGAACGTTCACTCGACTGATTCCTGGGATGAGGGGGTTATCTTATGAGGCAAGGTTGGACAAGTTGGGCCTGTATACACTGGAGTTTAGAAGAATGAGAAGTGATCTTATTGAAACATATAAGATCTTGAGGGGACTTGAAGAGGTAGATGCTGAGAGGATGTTTCCCCTTGTGGGAGAGATTAGAACTAGGGGCCACAGTTTAAAAATAAGGGGTCTCCCATTTAAGATGGAGATGAGGAGAAATTTTTTCCCTCAGAGGGTCATGAGTCTATGGAACTCGCTTCCCCAGAGAGCGGTGGAGGCTGAGTTAGATAGATTCCTGATTAACAAGGGAGTCAAAGGTTATAGTAGGTAGACGGGAAAGTAGGGTTGAGGTCACAATCAGATCAGCCATGATCTTATCAAATGGCAGAGCAGGCTCGAGGGGACGAATGGCCTACTCTTGCTCTTAATTCGTATGTTTGTATGGCACAGGCACAGTGGGCCGAATGGCCTCCTTCTGTGCTGTAAGATTCTAAGTCCTGCCCTGATCCTCCACCAGTAGAAGGAAGGAAATCCTACGCAATGTCTAGACTCCCACTTCAAAGTTGGTCATTTGGGCCACTGGCTGGCACTCTCAAACCACAGCCTGGTATGAGTCACCTTCTTATTCTTGTAATACTTGATGTAGATTTAATTCACACAACAGAATTAATGGGCCGCAAAGCCTGAAAAGTTGATGAGTCATTTGAGAAACAGGACTGGCTTTAAATATATTTATTGTATAAATTTTGCAATGTCGCACAGAGGCGCTGACAGTTGGAGGCTGTTTTCACAAGAGTTCCTCCCACGCACCATAGCAATGGAATAGTAGTGGAGTAGTTCTAACATGCAAGAGAGAGGCAAGAGGAAATAGTCTCGGAGTAGAGCAGTGAGCATCTTGGGAGTGTCGGTAAGGTTTATATAAGTCAGGTTTCATATCCAAAAATGAGGTCGAATAGAAGTTAAGGTAAAATGTAACAGAAACTATACAAACAAAGCAATTTTCACCATATCCCTGTCACCGGAACACTGAGGCAACTTGAACGGGCTGCATAGAAAATGGAGAATTTCCTCAGTAAAATGAATACATTCCAGTTAAGGGTGTACATTCCAGAGAACTCTCTTTGTACTGAGAATGTATGCTGCTACATGTAAGCATCACTCCTGGTAACAAACTATGAGAGAGCTAAGCTTATGTGACTTCCAAATCATCTGAACCCCTGGGCAGAATTGCTCTGGTTGTTATATGTAGTGTCCTTTCTGAATGCATTTACGATTTTGCTGGACTTCGTGACAAGTGGAAATCTTCCTCTTGCCCTAATATTATATTACTCATTATCATTTTAAGTTTAGTTGTTGTCTTTTATAATATAAACTTCTGTTTTTGGTGGTTTTCATACCATGGTGGTGTGGTCTCTAACTTTTGTTAAGTAAAGGTATCAAGGAATATGGAACAAAGGCAGGTAAATGGGGATGAGGTACAGGTTAACCATGATCTAATTGGATGGCGGAACTGGCTCAAGGAGCCTACTCCCGTTTCTATGCCTCATAACCTATTTCTTCACTGCAACAAGGGGTGGGATATTTGTTCTGTTTTCACAATGGTGTGAGAAGGGAACAGCATCACTTAATGTGAACTTGGGGAAATCAGATGCAGTGCAGTTTTGCATACCTGTTTGTGACATTCATAATGACCAAGACAAGCTGAAGGAATAGTCAGCTCTCGGTCAGTTTTTGTCTCTGGGCAGGAGGTGGACAGGGGCAAAAGGAACAGTCGATGCTGGAGTCGGTGGAGGACCCATCCAATATTTCGCTCATGACCGTGGGTTTCTAAGAGGTGGCATAAGCCAGGTGTGCAGGGGATAGCCCCGTCTCCAAGGAGCCAGTCTTCAAACAGTTTGGTAATGGTTGACTGACGCAATATAAATCTATGATTCTATGATAAATGCTTCACGGCAGCTGCCAAGAAAGAGGGCACAGACCTGCATGATGTGCTGCTGAAAATCATACACCAGTTGAACATTTATTGAGTGGTACCCTTTGCGATTCATGAAGGCAGCAGCACTGTAGGGGGTGGGGGGGGGAGCACGCAGGGTGATGTGCATGCAGTCAAAGACGGACCCGGGGAATCCTACAATTTCAGCTCCCTATCCTGCTGCTTCCACATAGCCATAAAGGTAAGTAGTGAATCTGTTTGGTCTAGCAAACAAAGCTTCAGCCCCCTGTTTAATAAAAGCATGAACTGCAGTTTGGCTGATGTTGCTGAGATCCCCCCTGGCAGCCTGGAAGGAGCCGGAGGCAAAAAAAAACTTCAGGGCTGCAGTGACCTTGGCTGCAACAGGTGGTGCTGTGTTTGCCCTGGCAGTTGGCTGCAGGTCTTCTTGCAGTATGTGGCACAGCACTGCCACTGCCTTCCTGGAGAAACAAAGCTTCCTCATAAATTGCTCTTCAGAGAAATGCAGCTATGATCTCCTTGACCTATCAACTATGTTGAGGGGTTAGGGGTTTCCGCCTCTTTCTATTTGCTTTCCACCCACCTACAGCTCTCTTTACTCCTTTGTCCTCATTCCCTTCCTCCCAGACCAGGATTCCTAGACGTAGCCCCATGAAGATAAAAGTCTGACAATTTGAATGACAAAAGCCCCTTTGCAATCAGGACAAGTTATCCATAAGTGAGTGCTAGAAAATGTATTCATAAGCTCCATAAAACATTACCTGAGAGTAGCTGAAGGTCACTTTAAATTGCATTTGAAATGGCTGCCTGAGACCTTCTGACATGTTTTTGTGGGCTGGACCAGGAAGTGGTGTTAATGGGTCAGTAAGATCTGGAAATTGCGTCAGTATTTAAATGACATCATGCAATCTCAATTTGCATATTACTCATGAAACTGCAGCCTGTTTCAGAAAAGAGCTCTGGCCACCAGGAAATTTCCAACCCCCACCGCCAACCCCCCCCCCCCCCCTCCCAAAAAATAAAGTGATACCTGGCACCAATGCTAACTGCGTGAGGACAAACCCTACACCATTTTCTGCCCGCTACCCCCAGGCACGAATGAGATAGTAAGAAGACAAAAATTGCAACCCCACCCCTCTTTTCTATTGCTAAAGTGTGACCAGACCCTTTTTGTACTGCAGCCAAAATGGATCATCATATACAAGATGTACTTTACTTTTGGTGTAAGGTTGATACCCAGAGAATCCAGCAGCCATACGATCAGAATAGAATAACAGCAACACAATTTTCCAATGACATTTTAAGATTAAAGTTATGCTGTATGACCCAGGACAAAGGCCGTTGCTCACCTTTTCATAAGGGACCTGGAGATGTAGGTAGGCTTGCCAACCCTCCAGGATTGTCCTGGAGTCTCCAGGACTTAAAGATTAATCCCCAGAGCACTGTTGTGAGCAACCCAGGAGAAAAATCACAGGGGCATTAAAAAAAAAGGTGCGTTTTATAAATTTAATTTGAACATTTTCATTTATTAGTTATAAAAATATTGGAATTGGGAGAAAAGAACTCTTTGACTAACGGTCAAGAATCATTCAGTTGGGGTAATGAAGAGTATGTTCTCTTTCCAGTTGGTGTGGGAAGGAGATGTGCCCTAAGGATGGATGTGTCAGGTGACTAATGGTAGGAGTGTGGGGGCAGGGACCTTGGAGGTGGGAAGTCATGTGATGAAACCTCCTGGAATTCCTCCAACCAGAGATGGAAACCCTAGAGAGAATCATAGAATTATAAAATCATAGAATGGTTACAGCACAGAAGGAGGCTATTCAGCCCATTGAGCCCATGCCGGCTCTTTGTAAGAGCAATCTAGTTAGTCTCATTCCCCTGCTTTTTCCCCGTGGCCCTGCAAATATAGGGGTAAATTTTACGAGCGGGCACCTCTGGTGCTCCAAACGCGAAAGGATGGCCGATCGGACAATTAGACGTGGAGGTCAGTATGCCTGATTTGCGGCCCTCCCAATTTTCTGGTTACTAAGTTTAATGACTGAAGGGTCAGGAACGTCCATTCAATCCATCCTCCTATTGAGCAAGGCTTCCCATCGGGAACTCTAAATTGATCTGTATGACCTGCTCTTTCTATGATTCTATGATTCTATGATTCACGACGGTATATTACAGGGACTGTCCCGGTTACAAACCATAAATTTAAATACAGTAGATTCCCATTATATGTGATAAGGCAGGATGTACAAGAAAATAATTCCTTAAAATCAGACGTAAGGGTCAGCAAGCCTGATTCATGCTGGTTGATTGTACCATTTCTGGCCAAGTAAGGAGCAAAGTGAAGACTTGGTAACACATGTAGATGTTGCCAGGAATTTACTTAGATTAGGATTGCACAGATATGTATTTGACTTAAACCATTCTGACACAGAATCAATGAATCATAGAATCATAGAATGATACAGCACAGAGGGAGGCCATTCGGCCCATCATGCCTTTGCTGGCTCTTTGAAAGAGCTGTCCAATTAGTCCCACTCCCCAGCTCTTTCCCCATAACCCTGCAAATTTTCCATCCTTCATTACACATTTAATATTGCAAAGGTAAAAGTTGCATTAGCTGTCCCATATGATGATACATTGAATAAATCAGATATCTGGTGACAAGAAACTGAATATGTTAAGTGATAACTGTTTTTGTTTTACCTGGCAATAATATATTGTTAACTCGCTTTATTGCGCTAATTTAAATTTATTAATCTAAAGAGCTATAAAATATTACACAATCCTTGTCCCATACTTCAGTTACTACATCAGTTAATATTACAACATGAAGTGATTAATACAGTTTGCATATCCCAACCTGTCCTGCTGGTTCTTAAGAATGGTATAATTGAACATTGGTAACTTTTCTATCATCCGTTAATAGGACACTTCTACTGGAAATTACAAGGAATTGCAGGGAAATCAGCTTAAAAGTCTTTATGATTACATGGAGCTTTATCCATAAGGATGCCTTGTAGCCAAATGTATTAACTATTTAGCTGTTGTTTATAATTTAAGTTGAATGTTAAGTAAAATTAAGTGACATAATGTAATACCATAATCCCAGTTGACAAACTGTGAATGAAGTATGTATTGGAGTCCCACACAGTGATATAATTGATTGCCTATAACAGCTTACAGCATAGACTGCATATTATCGTACCAATCAGTCATATCCTACAAAGATCAGTCATCCTTATTGTAATCATTTGGTGTCCCTACAGAGAATTCGAGCCATCAGAAAGTCATTAGATACAGTAAAAATGAAAATTACTGCAACACAGCAGTAAGTGCTATTAGCCAATATTCAAAAGTTCATTTAAAATGTTATAACGTCGTTTTTTGCATGATACATTTCTTCAGTCTTGACGTTACTCGTGTTGCTGTACTACCGACACTCCCTAATAGTGACACCGATACAGATCCCTTTATTTAATGAGGATAAAAGAAAAATAAGTTTGCGAATATTACCCAGAACTTACAAATAATGGAGCAACCTTTAATGAATCATATCAGGTTATGAGAAGGCAGGAACAGTGTTGTGACTTGGCACTACCGTTTTATGCAATCAGTTCTACATTTTCTATCAAGGAATTACAGATATGAGAGGTGGTGTGGGGTAGACTACATAGTCAAGAACTATACTGAAGCTGACCTTAAAGCAAGTTGTGTATTGCATTTAAATAAATAGTATCTGGATCAAATAATTTTAATACCTATATTTTTAGCTGGTTATACAGAAAAAAGCTCAACCTGTTAAATTGGAAAATAAAAGAGCCTGAGTGTGAACAAACATACACTGATTGGATTCATGGAGGCAGATTATATCTGTGACTAATACTCCCAAATGATTGTTACAGTAAGTCGTAATTTGGTTGTGAAATGAAATATCTTGGCTATTATGCATTTACAATAAATGAATGTGTGAAATGACTGCTACAAAACACTAGCACTCCCAGTCATTTCATTTTTGTTATGCAAATAAATTACATAATGTGAAACGTATCTAGAAAGGGGCATTTAGTTAGAGACACACAAAACAGCTGATGTGCCCACAGTACCATTGCATACAATATACAGAATTTGCTCTCACTTGAAGGTGTCTTTTGTTCTTGCTGTTTGGCTGTCAGATTGGAGTTAGTGCTAGAGTCCAAGAATATTACATTTCACTTTCTATCCCTATGCTGATGCTTTGATATCTCACATTTGGGCCATTCCTCCGAAGTATTTTAACAAAGACATAGCATTTGCACAAACCAATTTCAGTCTGAATCATCACTACAGAAATAGGTGATGACAAATCTTTAACGCACAATATGGTAGTCAGAGTAAATGTCGAGAGATCACAGGAAATGAAGCAGAAAGGAAAGCAGAAACACACCCCATGTGTAACACGTTGAGTGCCAATATAGTAACAGGACCTTCCAAAGGAGAGGCCGTGATGAAACTGTTTGTATCTGTACTTGTGTTGTGAATGTGGCCCAGCAGACTGTTGAAAAACATTAATTCACTAAATTGGTATGTGTTGCTACATTATGCCTTGCAGATGTGCATTGGTAACACCATGTGCTTCACCCTCACAACTTGGCAACACTAAATACCACTGTGTCCTTGTAAAATTAAGTACAGTACAACAAACAAATCATGTCAAAACAGCAAAGGTTTTTTGGTCCAATGTACTTTACTGGTCATAGAATCATAGAATCATACAGCACAGAAGGAGACAATTCGGCCCATCCTGCTTGTGCTGGCTCTTTGAAAAAGCTAACCATTTGGTCCCACTCCCCTGCTCTTTCCTCATAGTCGTGTAATTTTTTTCCCTTCAAGTATTTATCCAATTCCCTTTCGAAAGTTACTATTGAATCCGCTCCCACCACCCTTTCAGGCAGTGCATTCCAGATCATAACAACTCACTGCGTAAAAAAATTTCACCTCATCTTTCCTCTGGTTCTTTTGCCAATTACCTTAAATCTGTGTCCTTTGGTTAGTGACCCCCTTGCCAGTGGAAACGGTTTCTCCTTATTTACTCTATCAAAACCCATCATCATTTTGAACACCTCTATTAAATCTCCCCTTAACCTTCTCTGTTCCAAGGAGAACAATCCCAGCTTCTGCAGTCTCTCCACATAACTGAAGCCCCTCATCCCTGGCACCATTCCAGTAAATATCCTCTGGTGTGTTGAGCTAATTTCCTCTGCTTTGTGTCCAGAGTTTGCTTATTTGTTGTGTGCAAAGCAGTGAAAAAAAGGGCTGGAGACCCGTCACGCCATGTCTCTGTCCCCTTTGCATTGTCTTCATACTTCCAGGGCTTCCCTCAAGGGTGGGCCAACTGGGCCAAGTACAATCAATTAAAGGCCATGCTACTGAGACTTCACCTCACCTCATGCCTTGAGTCACTGTGTCTCTGCTTGGTGGAAACCAGAGAGGAGCAGCGCCCATAATTATTGGGTCACAGTACTTGAGCCTAGCCCCCTCAGACTGAAGATTCCCTTTTAAAAAAATGAATTGAAATGATCAAACTGCCACGGTGCGATTTGAACCACAACATATTTTCACCCCATGAAAGCATAAAAGTGCTTTCCAAAGACTCGCTGTAAGAAAAATAAACTCTAAGCGAAATTGTATAAATGGTTCAAATTACTTTTCTGGCACGAAAATAATGCTGTTTTTCGCAATCATTGTTGGGTGAGTGACGTTGAGGAACCAAATGAGAAGGAAATAGCAAATAAGGAAACAGATACTTAAAAAAAGAAATCACTCTGACAACTTCTGGAACATCCAGTGAATATCACAATTAGAAACGCATGCCAACTCACCGCTTAGAAACTGATCTGCAATGTGTCTGAGCTCGTTACAAACTTTACGCACACAAATAAATGTTCTTTTTTCAATTTTGTATTGATTCACATTTCACAATAAAATATGATGCAGAATGGTACCAGGGATGAGGGTCTTCGGCTATGTGGAGAGACTCGAGAAGCTGGGATTGTTCTCCTTTAGAGCAGAGAAGGTTAAGGGGAGATTTAATAGAGGTGTTCAAAATTATAAAGGGTTTTGATAGAATAGATAGGGAGAAACTGTTTCCACTGGCTGGAGGGTCATTAACCAGAGGACACAGATTTAAAGTAATTGGCAAAATAAATAGAGGGGAGATGAGAATTTTTTTTACGCAGCGAGTTGTAATGATCTGGAATGCGTTGCCTGAAAGGGTGGTGGAAGCAGATTCAATAATAACTTTCAAAACGGAATTGGATAAATACTTGAACAGGAAAAAATTACAGAGCTATGGGGAAAGAGCAGGGGAGTGGAACTAATTGGATGGCTCTTTTAAAAAAGCCAGCACAGGCACGATGGGCCGAATGGCCTCCTTCTGTGCTGTACGATTCCATGACATGATTTATCTAAAAAAAGAGCAATGAGAAAACATCTTTGGTAGATCCATAGGCAAACACATTACTTGGTGTGATACTGAGTCATACAGACTACAAAGGGCCCTTGGTCAGTGCTGGATTTGCTTATCTCAGCTGGGTTGGCAGTGAGGCTTCTACAGTTTATTTCTGTGAGAAACTCCTGGGCTATGGACTGAAAAAAATTAGCCAGACTTTTGGCTTAGTTTACTCCTATTTGTGTGTGTCGACATTGGGTGAGAACAGGATCAAGCTGAATTGTGATGCCACTGTGGTCTAATAGTCTGCTTGAAGCCACTGTTCAGGCTCACAAGTGAAGAATGATCACATGAGCAATGTATTGGAAGCTTTGATCACATGGTGGAATCCAAACCAAGGTTTGTCGGGTTATTTCAGATATAGTTATATTTGATCAAAAGCAAAATACTGCGGATGCTGGTAAGATGAAATAAAAACAGAAGATGCTGGAAATACTCAGCAAGTCAGGCAGCATCTGAGGAGAGAGAAACAGAGTTAACATTTCAGGTCAATGACCCTTCATCAGAGCTGGGAGAAGTTAAAGATTAAACAATTTTTAAGTAATTACAGAGCCAGGGAAAGGGGTGGGGGAAGGGAGGAAAGAACAAAAGGGAAGGTCTGTGATAGGGTGGAAGGCTGGAGTGATTAAATGACAAAAGGGATGATGGTGCAAGGCAAGGAAGGTGGTAATGGGACGGGTTAAGAAACAAAAGATGGGTCTAGAGTAGCTGTAAATGGCAGCGGCACTAGCTGACCGAAAAAATGGGAGCAGTGGTTATGATCTGAAGTTATTGAAATCAGTGTTGAGTCCAGAAGGTTGTAAAGTGCCTCATCGAAAGGTGAGGTGCTGTTCCTCGAGCATACGTTGAGCTTCATTGGAACAGTGTAAGAGGCGGAAGACAGAAGGTTCAGAGTGGGAGTGGGACAGGGAATTAAAATGCTCTGTCTGCGAGTGACCGTCAGGTCAGGGTCACGCTTGCAGACAGAGCGAAGGTGTTCAGCAAAGCGACCACCCAATCTGCGTTTGGTCTCCCCAACGTAGAGGAGACCACATTGTGAGCAGTGAATACAGTTTACTAAATTGAAAGAAGTACAAGTAAACTGCTGTTTCACCTGGAAGGAATGTTTGGGGCCCTGGACAGTGGGAAGGGAGGAGGTGAAGGGGCAGGTGTTGCATCTCCTGCGTTCACACGAGAAGGTGCCGTGGGGAGGAGAGTGGGTGTTGGGGGTGATGGAAGAGTGGACCAGAGTGTTGCAGAGGGAGCGGTCCCTTCGGAATGCAGAAAGGAGAGTGGAGGGGAAGATGTATTTGGTGGTGGGATCGCGCTGGAGGTGGCGGAAATGGCGTAGGGTAAGACGTTGAATGTGAAGGCTAGTGGCGTGGAAGGTGAGAACAAGGGGAACCCTATCATGAGGGGAAGGGGTGAGTGCAGAAGTGCGGGAAATGGGATGGACACGGTCAATGGCCCTGTCAACTACAGTGGAGGGGAATCCTTGGTTGAGGAAAAAGGAAGACATATTGGAAGCACTGGTGTGGAAGGTGCTGTCGTCAGAACAGATGCGACAGAGACGGAGAAACTGGGAGAAGGGAATAGAGTCCTTATAGGAGGTGGGGTGGGAGGAAGTGTAATCAAGGTAGCTGTAGGAGTCGGTGGGCTTATAGTAGATATTGGTTGACAGCATATCCCCATAAATAGAGATCGAGAAGTCGAGGAAGGGAAGGGAAGAGTCGGAGATGGACCATGTGAATGCGAGGAAAGGGTGGAAATTGGAAGCAAAGTTGATGAAGTTTTCCAGTTTGGGGCGAGAGCAGGAAACAGCACCAATACAGTCATCAATGTACCGGAAAAAGAGGTGAGAGAGGGGACCTGAGTAGGACTGGAAGAAAGAATGTTCCACGTATCCCACAAAAAGGCAGGCATAGCTGAGACCCATACAGGTGCCCATAGCAACACCTTTTATTTGGAGGAAGTGAGTGCGGTCAAAGGAGAAGTTGTTCAACAAGTTCAGCCAGGCGGAGGAGGGTGGTGGTTATGGGGACTTGTTGGGCCTCCGTTCAAGGAAGAAGCAGAGGGTCCGCTGGCCATCTTGGTGGGGGATGGAAGTACAGAGGGACTGGACATCCATGGTGAAAAGGAGACAGTTAGGACGGGGAATTGGAAACTGTTAAAGTGGTGGAAGGCATCGGAAGAATCATTGATGTAGGTCGGAAGGGACTGGACAAAGGGAGAAAAAATAGAGTTGAGATAGAAGAAATAAGGGGCAAGAAGAGGCTAAAACGATGGGTCTACCGGGGCAGTCCTGTTTGTAGATCTTGGGAAGGAGGTAGAAGCAGGCTGTGCAGGGTTGGGGGACTATGAGGTTGGACACCGTGGGGGGAAGATCTCCAGAGGAGATGAGGTCAGTGACAGTCTGGGAAAGTATGGCTTGATGTTTGGCGTTGGGGTCATGGTCCAGGGGGAAGTAGGAGGAGGTGTCGGAGAGTTGGCCTTCAACCTCCTCAAGGTAGAGGTCTGTTCACCACACAACAGCGTCATCCTTGTCAGCAGGCTTAATGACAATGTCAGGGTTGGACCTGAGAGAATGGAGAGCAGCAAGTTCAGAGGGAGGGAAGTTAGAGTGAGTGAGGGAAGTTGAGAAATTGAGATGGCCAATGTCACAGCGGCAGTACCCAATGAAAAGGTCAAGAGAGGGTAAGAGGCCAGAGGGACGGGTCCAGGTGGAATGAGAATTCTGAAGACGGGAGAATGGATCCGCTGTGCGGGGGGGAAGACTTCTGGCCAAAGCAGTGGGCGCGGAGACAAAGACACAGAAGAAGAGCTCGGCATCGTGTCAAGCTCGAAATTCATTGAGATGGGGCCGCATGGGGATGAAGCTGAGGCCTTTGCTGAGGACAGATCGTTCGGGGTCAGAGAGGGGAAGATCAAAGTGGATAGTGAAAACATGACAACGGGTGAGATTGGAGGAAGGGATGGGGTCAGAAGAAAGTCAAGGGGAAGAATGGATCAAGAAGGACATTGGTGTATAAGAGATGTTGAAGCTTGTGGCCCTTGACACCTGAAAGGAAGAAAAAAAGTTTTTATTGAAGCGTCGGATGAGGCGAAGGATGAAATGGAACTGCGTACCAGGATAACTCTGCAGTAGAGCGAGTCGGTGCTGCTGAATATCATGGAGATATCTGTAATCATGGGTGGATCCGAAAAATGAAGGGTGGAATTTAAGTTGGAATCCACGTGGAATATGTCGGAGCCGGAGATAATTGCTGAGGAAAGAGATGTGGTTGTGAAAGCGAGTTTTAGTAGAAACCAAAGCAATGAAGGTGAACAAGGTAAAAGAGACAGAGACGGAGAGAAGAGCAGAACTTCTTTAAGGTGGACATTCCTGGAAGAGGCAGAAGGTTCTGAAGTCATATTTGATAACTTGAGGTGGAATTATGATTTTCAGCTTTGCATTGTTTGCTACATGTGTCAAAACAGAGGACAAAACATTCCGTACCACTCAAAATCTGTAACTATTCCCTCCATCTTTGTAACCTCCTCCATCCCTCCAACCCTCCGAGATCTCTGCTCTCCTACAATTCTGGCCTCTTGCGCATCCCCGATTTTTATCGCTCCACCGTTGGCGGCTGTGCCTTCAGCTGCCTAGGCCCTAATCTCTGGAATTCCCTCCCTAAATCTCTTGGCCTCTCTACCTCTCTCCTCCTTTAAGACGCTCCTTAAAGCCTAGCTCTTTGACCAAGAATTTGGTCACCTGTCCTAACAGCGCCTTATGTCGCTTAGTGTCAAATTTTGTTTGATAACGTTCCTGTGAAGCACCTTGGAACATTTTACTACGTTAAAGGTGCTGTAGAAATGCAAATGGTTGTTGTTGTTAATCTCTGGTCAACAATATAACACGGAGGTTCTCATTTTATGGAAAGCATCTCACTTGTGACTTGATCTATGCAACTACTGGCCACTCATGGAATATTTTCCATATTCCATAGTCACAGGAAACAATATTCCGCAGCAAAAGTGACAACTGGACCTCACTTATCAGATTAGATTAGATGCCAGGAAGCTCCTCTTCTTGCAGAGAGTTGCCAAACCTCTGGGACAAGTTGCCAGTACGTGTGGTGAGTGTGGATTCGCTGACAGCATTCAAAAGGGAGCTGGATGTTTTCCTGCAACTGGATGATATCCGCAGTTATAGAAGGTATGTGGATTGACAGGGATAGCGGCATCGGCCACTACGGTTTTCCTTGAGTTTGCTTCATCGTGTACGGGATCGGAGAGGAATTTCCTACAGTATATTTCCTAAGTTAGCCTAAGATTTTTTGTCGCCTCTCCCAGGAGATTGGGAGGCCGTGGAGGGTGAGGAGGTTAGGGGTGGGTGTTGGTGGGATGGGTTGAATGGTGCAAGCAGCTTGTCCGATGTGGGACGGGGCAGACTTGATGGACCAGCTAGTCCTTTATCATAGGTAGATATTCACTAATGACTATGTGAACTATGGTTGCCATTACTTGAATATAGCTGTTGGTGGGGTGGAGGGGGCAGCAGGAGGGCTGCATTTTCCTCAGTGTCCCTGATTTGGGAAGGGGAAAAATAATTAGGGTTCCCTTTCCTTCCTGCATATCCGCTGAGGACAAAATCAGGCTTGACTGTGATGGCCCCAGAGTTGAATAGCCTGCCGACGCACACACACAGTCAAGGGTAACATGTTAATTATAGCCACTTCGGGGTAGCACCAGAGGGTTCCATGGAAGTGTACCTCAGTGAGGAGGCAATGTCTTCATGAGGGGAGGGGAGAAAAACTGCCACAGCAATAAAAAAAATCAGACATACGGCATCATATTGGGTATAAAAAAAAGCTGTCAACTGTTGTAAGCCGTTACATCCTCTCTGGTAGAAGTACATGTAATTAGAGTTCTGTAATGTTAATTGTATTTATTTGTGATTCATTATATGCTTAAAATGAGTTAGGAATACATTGCAGCCGCTCTTGTTAATGCACTATTAACATAGCGTAAGCAGCTATTGAGCGAAGTGAAAACTAACATCAGTCGCTATATCTGAATTTCAATTTAAGGAAATTAATACTTCTTGATAGATAGAAAACTCCAAGTCTGTCAAAAGCATTAACCACAGCAATCATGCACTTCTTTATAATGCAGACCGGTATCAGGGAAAAAAAGGTGTTAATTGCTGTGCTAATTACAACATGATTGCTTTGCACTTGTTTTGCACTTGCAGGTGATTAAATTTTTAACGAAGCATAATACTTGGCACCATTAGCACAGTTAACACATTTCTTCATCTGCCTTGGGAAAAAAAACACTTGCATTGGGTCCTTTCCCTGGCTGTGATACCGATGGTGTGTTTGGAACAGGCTCTTCTATTGCAGTCTGTCGGCGAAGCACTATCATCTCCTACTTGTGGAAACGCAGCAGCCCCGTTATAAGTCCCCCCCCCCCCTCGCCCCTCAGCATGTAATACCAACCAGATGCTGACGCTGAACTCGCAGAGGTATTAGCTAAAAATCAAGACAATGCTGTTTATGCCAGTCTCGCAGCCTTCGTTTTAAAAAAAAAACGACTGCAGCTCCCAGTCGGCGAGGCTGGAGTGTCAGAGGATTTCACAGGGAGGCGGTGAAATGACAGCAAGTTCCGTTTAATTTTTTTTTTTTGCAATGCTGTGTGCGCTCCCAGCTGAACCAAAGCATGGGAAACTTGCATCTGTTCCATAAACAGACTTGTATCTTTGTGTTCCCACTGTGAAGCAGACTACACACACACACACACACATCTCCTGTGAGATCTGGCTTGACATCTCCTCTCCCAAGAGTACCAGAGAGAAGGTTTGGATGGTAACATCTGAGATAGGACAGACTGTCCTGAGGCTAAATTGTCTTGCCCCAAAGAATGCTGGGAATGGATACAGATTTGGAGAAGCTTTGCACAGCCATTTACCACATTCCATGCACAACAAGACTCCATAGAGCACACTGTTATCAATAAACTAATGATCCTGTTGTAATAGTTTGCCATTTATTCTCTGTATTTCAGGGAGCTTAACATGACATTTGTTAATTTGATAGCTTTGCCAATCCAACACAACACTGAATGCCTCGAACGCTTACAACCTTAAGTTCTATTTGTTTCACCAATAACTTCCGTACCGAACCTTCAGCTGGTGCAGATATGAAATAAAAGATTCAAATAAACGAGCAATGCCACCATATCAAATTGTTCATACTGACGTCACGTAATAGGAGTGTCATGTTTATTATATTAAGGAAACACAATGAATGCTGGAAATCTGAAATAAAACAGAAAATACCAGAAATACACAGCAGGTCAGTCAGCCCATGAGAGGGGGAAAAATTCAGGTTAACGTTTCAGGTGAAATTTTCTAATGAAAGGTCCCAGTCAAAACATTTTTTTTCCTACTTTGCCTCCTCCTCCTCTCTTGGAGGTAATGACTCCTCACGTGGCATACAGTTCCATGGGAGCAGGATCAAGTATCTCGCCCAGTGTCAATGAACCTTGATAGTGAGAGTCAGTAGGCTATTCTACCATGATGGGCATCATAGCCAAACCCAATCCTTTCCTTCTAAAGTCCTTTAGGGGCGAGTCACTGGATAGCAGGCGGGAATCCCGTCTGATTTCTTTCCCTAACAACAGAGCACTAAGATCAACTATAGCACTCTACCGCCACTCTGGCTAAGGTCAGCTAACTCAGTCTAGCCACCTAAGACATTGTCCTACCTTTTCCCTTTCAGGTGTTCATTGACCTGCTGAGCATTTCCGTCATTTTTTCTATTCATATTTTATCCATTAAATGCTCCCAGTAAAGCAAGTAACAAAGTAAACGTATTCATTGTGCTTTCTAAATACAGTGTGTTCATGCTGGCAATGTATTGAATCTTCATTGTGTTCCATCACAGCTGACAATAGCAGCTAGTTTGCATCTGCATTTTTATGGATTGAAAATAAGTCTGCGATGACATTTTTCATGTTTGTCTTACAAGAAAGATGGAAGAGATGATGATGAGGCCAAGTACGTTATAGAATAACACTGCAGTTGAGTTTTAAGTATAAATGGTTTTTCATCAATTTACTACTACACTCACTACTCTTTCAGCTACACTGTAAACTTTTAAATGCTTTTAATTTTTGTTAGATAAGGGTATGAAGGGATATGGAGCAAAGGTAGGTAAATGGAGTTGAGGTACAGATCAGCCATGATCCAACTGAATGGTGGAGCAGGCTCGAGAGGCCCCCTCCTGTTCCTATTCATGTTTGAAATATGTCCAAGAATTGAATGTTTGCACTGTTCAAGTTTATACAAACAATAACATTGTAATTGAGGACATTAGTTTAATTATAATAAAATCAGAAAATGCTGGAAATACACGGCAGGTCGGTTAGCAACTGTGAAGAGGAAAGACAAGTTAACGCTCCAGGTGTATACCCTTCATCAGAACTGAAAACTAAAAGGTAAGCAAACATTTTAATAAGGTTGGAAAAAACAGGGAGGGGAGAAATAATACATCCACCAGTCACAAAAGTGGGTTCTGGTGAAAGGTCATCGACCTGAAGCGTTAACTCTGTTTCTCTCTCCACAGTTGCTGCCTGACCCGCTGAGTGTTTCCAGCATTTTCTGCTTTTATTACATAAAGGGAGTTAATGAGTTGAATGACCAGCAAACTGCTTAATTAAAAAAAAACTGTTAGCTGATATGGAAGATAATCAGGGAGGCAACGGAAATACATTAAAGGAACGAAAGAACATGCAACTAGTTTAAAGGTGAAAAGACACCAGGAAAGACCACACAAATAAAAGGGTGAGAAAATGGGGGAATCTGGAGAAAGAAAGTAAACTTTACAAATACAAGAGATCTGAAATTAAAACAGAAAATGCTAGCAAAATACAGTGGGTCTGTCAGTTCCGCAAGGAGAAAAATAAAAGAGCACCACATGTGCACCCCCTCCCCTCCTGCCAACGTTGTGCTCCGACAAACTACCCACACCTGAACCGTCAACCCGTCTCCCTCCCACCCCGGACTCCGGCAGAGTCCTCTCCTTGCTGTAAAGAAAATGGAGGATACAGATAAGGTGTAAAGTTACTAATGTCAGTGTTCAGACCAGCAGGCTGTGTAGTGCTCGGGAGACAGATGCGATATTGTTCATGAAGCTCATGTTAAGCTTTGTTTGAGCAGTGCGGGGAACCAAAAATGGAGATGCCAGAATGGGAGCGGGAGTTTAAGTAGTGAGCTGCATCAGCGTCACGCATGCAGACAAAGAAACGAGGTATTTGGCAAAGCAACCACCTAATCTGCGTTTGGTCTCCCCACTGTACAGCAGACCTCCCCGTGAGCAGCCTATACAGATGGTGGTGATGGAAGAATAAACAAGGGTCTCCTGGATAGAACGGGCCCTCCAGAAAATGGATAGGGAAAGGGAATATGTGCATTGTGGTGGGATCATTTTCATTATGTAATACTGAAACTGTAATGTTCCCCAATGCTCTTGGATTGCATTTATTTAAAAAATATTTTCACTCATTTTGGATAGGCTAGAGCATGTCGATTATGATGCTAGGGGGATATTGTCTTTGTGCTACTGTCTGCTGACGTCACTCACTAAACATGATTGAACAGTTGAGAAGGCACCTTTATTTTCCCAGTTTATAAAACCTGCCCTACCATCATGGGATGGCTGTCAGATTATACCACAAAGGTTGATATACCATCAAATTAGTAATGGACATCTCTCCATATCTTCAACGTGTCCCAGATCAGTGAATGAGACCAAATGAATCGCTGTCAAAGAAGAAAAAGGAGGGTTACCCAAGGGGTAATGAATGGCAGCAATCTGCGGTGTTGCTACCATTTGGTTGACCCGATGAAGTGAAGGTTCTCTGATATGTGCAGCAAATTTTATGTGCCTTTAATAACTGGGGCCATTGGGTAGTGTTATCCTACTTCCGCAACGACTCTTCCTACAATCATATTTCGAAGGCATAGTAATTTTTTCTCTCAATTTTCTCCCCTTTTCTTCAAGGCATTGATTCTTACTTAGGTTTGGTTCTACAAGTGCCGATTGCCTTCTGGTATCTTGCCAAATGGTTGTTCTCCGTGTTCAAGCCTAGACTTTGAGTTTTGGCAAACTATTTCATTGTGGGGGGAATTATAGCCAATCCCTAGTCTGTCTTCACACAACATTCGTGTACACAAGCATTTCTCAGCAGGGATCCCTGGATAGAAATGAGACGAGCAACCCATCTGATTTGCCTCTGCTTAAGTGTAAGGCACTTGGGCCGATTGTAGCACCGCTCCTACTGCCACCTGCCTGAGTGCGGCCAACGCACCACCGTGAATGAGCCTGGAATCTCCTGGTCTGTGTGGCATGGTTGCTCACTGCCTTTATCAGCTCGGTCATCGGGGGTTATTGTTTCTTTAATGCCAGAAATTCCATCACAGTTTATTTCAGACCGAATGTTGAATGGCTGAAAAATATCCTCAGGCTGGATGAATGTTTGTTTGACCCTACCTCCATGATGTCGTATTGTGTCAATATTGTGACGTCACACTGGACTCAACCACGGGCAATGGGTAGGGGTGTGCAAGAGAGCTGCACAAACACTGCACAAGTAATTAATAAGCAAATTCAAAATATAAAAAACTTCAATAATGTGATTTGAGAGCAGTACATGCATTTTGCCTTGTCAAACTGAGTTATGGTGGATGACTGATGGACTTAACCGTTAGCCTTATCCTTTAATTGTCCTGACAATCCTCATTTTAATCAGGCAGTATCCATGCACATCAATTATTGTAAAAATTTTAATACATACCTTAGATTTTTTTTTAAGAAGCAGCATTATTTTTAATGTGTTTTTTCTCTCCTTGTCTCCTTTCCTGAAGATTTCTTGGGTACAGTTCTACAAGGCCCAGAAACCCTCCAGTATCTTGCCCAGGTGCTATTCTTCATGTGCGAGCCCCATTATCTCCTCACTCAACATCCGCACCTGTGCATTTTTCATCAAGGGTGACTGGAGGACAATGGGAATCCATGGGGATCCGAGAGTCAGTGTCACCGCCCGGTGAACTAGATCTGTGCTGAGTTAGCTGATCTCAGCCAGGGTGCTGGTAGAGGCACTACACCCGAGTGCAGTGTCCCAGGCTAGGGAGGAACAACCAGGGTTTCTAATCCTGATTGCTAACCAATATCCCGTGTGGACATTGGCCAAAGACAGGATCAAACTCAAATGTCATGGCGTACCTTGAATAGCTTGCCATCGCATATGAAAAAATGACTAGACTCACACATAAAGAATGGTCATGGGGTGAAGTAGCATAGGGTGCTGACATACCCAGCAACAATCCCCTCAGATGAATGCAAGTAAAGGGCAGAGAAGATGATTGTAGGGGAAATTGAAAGACTAAAAATGACTCAAATGGATGCAACATAACAAAACAACATGAGGTCTTCTGTAACTTTCTGTTTGTGAGGTTGCTTCCTTAAGATCACTTTTAGATCATAACTTTAGTACATGGTCATGAAAGATTCCCATCATTCCTTCCCATCAAATTAATCGCATTATTGTGTGAATAGAAAATCTAGAACTGTAGCTGAAGGCCGTAAAACATTGGACAACTAGGAATTGGAAGTATACTCACAAATTAATTTCTATTTAATGTGGATGTAAACCTCCCTTCACTAATCTGTTAAAAATCACCATGAAATCACCAGGGAACACAGAATCATTTCTATCATAAGGAGTTGATTACAATCAAGTACCACATGGAGTGGTTGAGGTGAATAACATATAAAAACATAAGAGAGCGAAAGGAATAGAAGCCTATGTTGATAGGGTGAGATGAAGTAGGGTGGGAGGAAGATCATGTGGAGCATAAACAACAGCATAGCCGAATGGCCTGTTTCTGTTCTGTAAATTCTATGTAATTCTATGTAATCAACACCATATAAAAAAATAGATTATCTGGTCGTTTATTCATTTTTTGTCTGTGGGGCCTTGCATTGTGTAAATTGATCGGTGTGAGTTCGATTTTAACTTGGGCCATGCAGAGTAAATGGGGTAGCAGTGGCCCAAAAATGGCTTACTGCCCCATTTGTGCCAGCACTCCAGCTTCAAAGGATCCTACTGCTTGGCGGGTGATGTGCTTGTCTTTTTCAGGCGTTAGGCCCTTTTGGTATGCGAATCCGCGTCTTATGACGTCCATATGACCCTTATTATCATTTAGGACAGAACTGGGTGGAGATTTTAAAATTCTCACTTTGGTTTCCAATCTCTCCATGGCCTTGCCCCTCCCTATCTCTGTAACGTACACTGGCCCTACAATCCTCCAAGATCTCTGCGTTCCTCCAATTCTGGCCTCTTGCGCATCCCCAATTTTAATCGCTTCGCCATTGGCGGCCGTGCCTTCAGCTGCCTGGGCCTAAGCTGTGGAATTCCCTCCCTAAACCTCTCTGCCTCTCTACCTCTCTCTCCTCCTTTAAGATGCTCCTTAAAACCTACCTCTTTGACCAAGCTTTTGGTCACCTGTCCTAATATCTCTTTATGTGGCTCGGCGTCAAATGTTGTGTGATAAGTCTCGTGAGAAGCGCCTTGGGACATTTTTACAACATTAAAGGTGTCATATAAATGCAAGTTGTTGTTGTTGCAAGCACGATGCATGCTCCGCCCAGTTTCATCTGGCGGTCTAGCTAAAGAGGAGCCCAGAGGTAAGTTTTTATTTATTTTTGTGGGGCCAGGAGGAGCAAGAGTGATCCTCCGGGCCCCACAAGAATAATCTGGGTCACTGCCACAACAGGTCACGAAGGGACTCCCCTGACCCTACCATTTTCCGGGCAGCCGACTGGAATTCAAAACTATTTAATTGGTTTTAAAGCATTTTGGGATGTCCTGAGGATATGATAAGATGCTATCTAAATACAAGTTTGTTCTTTCTTTCTTACATACCCTTTAACTGCCACAGATCAGGCAACCTGAAGCTCCTATAAGTATGTAAAAAGGAAGAGAGAAGCAAAAGTAAACGTTGGTCCCTTAGAGGCTGAGACAGGAGAAATTATAAGGGGGAATATGGAAATGGCAGAGGCGTTAAACAAATATTTTGATTTTGTCTTCACAGTAGAAGGCACAAAAAGCATATCAAAAATAGTGGGGAACCAAGGGTTTAATGAGAGCGAGAAACTTAAAACAATTAATATCTTTAGAGAAAAAGTACTAGACAACTAATGGGACTAAAAGCCGACAAATCCCCTGGACCTGATGGCCTACATTCTAGGGTTCTAATAGTGGTGGCTGCAGAGATAGTGGATGCATTGGTTGTGATCTTTCAAAATTCCCTAGATTCTAGAACGTCCCAGCGAATTGGAAGGTAGCAAATATAACCCTGCTATTCAAGAAAGGAGGGAGAGAGAAAACGGAACTACAGGCCAGTTAGCCTGATATCAGTCGTCGGGAAAATGCTAGAATCTATTATTAAGGAAGTTGTAACAGGGCACTTAGAAAATCGTAATATTGTTAGGCAGAATCAACATGATTTTATGAAAGGGAAATCGTGTTTAACAAATTTATTAGAGTTCTTTGAGGATATAACTGGTAGGGTAGATAAAGGGGAGCCAGTGGATAGAGTATATTTGGATTTCCAAAAGGCATTCGATAAGGTGCCACATGAAGGGTTGCTATGTAAGATAAGGGCTCATGGGGTTGGGGGTAATATGTTAGCATGAATAGAGGATTGGTTAATGAACAGAAAACAGAGTAGGGATAAACGGGTCATTTTCTGGATGGCAGGCTGTAACTAGTGGGGTGCTGCAAGGATCAGTGCTTGGGCCTCAGCAATTTACAATCTATATTAATGACTTAGATGAAAGGACCAAGTGTAATGTATCCAAGTTTTCCGATGACATAAAGGTAGGTGGGAAAGTAAGCTGTGAGGAGGACAAAAAGAGTCTGCAAAGGGATATAGACAGGTTAAGTGAGTGCGCAAGAAGGTGGCAGATGGAGTGTAATATGGGGAAATGTGAGGTTATTCACTTTGGTAGGAAGAATAGAAAAATGGTATATTTTTAAAATGGTGAGAAACTATTAAATGTTAGTGTTCAAAGAGATCTGGGTGTCCTCATACAAGAAACACAGAAAGTTAGCAAGCAGGTTCAGCAAGCAATTAGGAAGGCAAATGGCGTGTTGGCCTTTATCGCAAGGGGGTTGGAGTACAAGAGTAAGGAAGTCTTACTACAATTGTACAGGGCTTTGGTGAGACCACACCTGGAGTACTGTGTACAGTTTTGGTCTCCTTACCTAAGGAAGGATATACTTGCTTTAGAGGTGGTGCAACGAGGGTTCACTAAATTGATTCCTGGGATGAGAGGGTTGTCCTAAGAGGAGAGATTAAGTCGAATGGGCCCATACTCTCTGGAGTTTAGAAGAATGAGAGGTGATCTCATTGAAATATCTAAGACAGAGAGTGCTTGACAGGGTAGATGCTGAGAGATTGTTTCCCCTGGCTGGAGAATCTAGAACTAGGGGACATAGTCTTAGGATAAAGGATCGGCTATTTAAGACTGAGATGAGGAGGAATTTCTTCACTCAGTGGGTTGTGAATCTTTGGAATTCTCTATCCCAGAGGGCTGTGGATGATGAGTGGATGGATATGTTCAAGACTGAGATAGATAGATTTTTGGACTCAAGGGGAATCAAGGGAAATGGGGATCGGGCAGGAAAGTGGAGTTGAGGCCAAAGATCAGCCATAATCTTATTGAACGGCAGAGCAGGCTCGAGGGGCCATATGGCCTACTCCTGCTCCTATTTCTTATGTTCTAAGTGAAGTTGAAAATGTCATTAGGCACATGCAAAGGGACTGTAACAGAATAACAGAGTTTAATTGTCTTACACACATATATGTAGAGCTACACTGATCTCAAAATGATTACAATTGGGTCAAAATTGCCATTTCACAAAAGAAACCAAAATAACCAAATGGGGAATGTTTTAGAGTTCTTTCATTTTTCCGTTTTCTGCCAGCTTTCTTCATTCTCCCCCTCCTCTCCTGAAGGTATTTGTTACTATCTGGGGTAAGGTTTCAAGGACACTGAGCACCCTCCAATACCTCACTGAAGTGACCATTCTTCATTTATGAATCTAGACATTGAACATTAGCAGAATAGTTAATTGAGGGAATATCACAACTAAACCTTATTCTGTGAGAACCCAATGCTCACATATACACACACTTCCAGTAGTGGCCTTGCTTAACCAAGGGCATTGACACTAATTCTATCATCCCTATTTGTATGGTTCAACCATTCATCGCCTTAACCTGAGTGATTCAAAAGATCTCTGCTTCAGAATTGTAATTCAGCATCCATCCCAATGGGGAAATAGATACATTTTCTTTTTAGTTGTTTACCCTATTGAGGTTGAGTAAGTCTCGAATGAGCTGAACCTCTATTCTGAATGGAATAAGGTCCTGTGTACTGACAAAAATATTGCTTCATCAACTGGAGTTGGCAGATCCATTAAAATTAAAGTGATTAAACATAAGTCATACAGAAGCTGGATTTTCTTTTACTAATGATATGCTTGTCAGCAAAATTGAAGTCCATGGAATAAAAGGGACAGTGGCAGCATGGATACGAAATTGGCTAAGTGACAGGAAACAGAGAGTAGTGGTGAACGGTTGTTTTTCGGACAGGAGGGTGGTATACAGTGGTGTTCCCCAGGGGTCAGTACTAAGACCACTGCTTTTCTTGATATATGTTAATGACTTGGACTTGGGTGTACAGGGCACAATTTCAAAATTTGCTGATGACACAAAACTTGGAGGTATAGTGAACAGTGAGGAGGATAGTGATAGACTTCAAGAGGACATAGACAGGCTGGTGGACTGGACGGACACATGGCAGATGAAATTTAACGCAGAGAAGTGTGAAGTGATTCATTTTGGTGGGAAGAATGAGGAGAGGCAATACAAACTAAATGGTATAATTCTAATGGGGGTACAGGAACAGAGAGACCTGGGGTATACGTGCACAAGTACCTTTGAAGGTGGTAGGACAGGTTGAGAAAGTGGTTAAAAAACATACGGGATCCTGGGCTTTATAAATAGAGGCATAGAGAACAAAAGCAAGGAGGTTATGTTGAACCTTTATAAAACACTGGTTCGGCCACAGCTGGAGTATTGTGTCCAATTCTGGGCACCGCACTTTAGGAAGGATGTGAAGGCCTTAGAGCGGGTGTAGAAGAGATTTACTAGAATGGTTCCAGAGATGAGGGACTCCAGTTACATGGATAGGCTGGAGAAGCTGGGGTTGTTCTCCTTGGAGCAGAGAAGGTTGAGAGGAGATTTGATAGAAGTGTTCAAAATCATGAAGGGTTTAGATAAAGTAAATAAAGAGAAATTGTTCCCATTGGCAGAATGGTCATGAACCAGAGGACACAGATTTAAGGTGATTGGCAAGAGGCGACATGAGGAAAAACTTTTTTATGCAGCGAGTAGCTATGATCTGGACTGTACTGCCTGAAAGGGTGGTGGAAGCAGATTCAAACGTGGCTTTCAAAAAGGAATTGGATAAATACTTGAAGGGAAAAAATTTGCAGGGCTACAGGGAAAGAGCAGGGAAATGGGACTAACTGGACTGCTCTTACAAAGAGCCAGCACGGGTCCGACGGGCCCTTCTGTGCTGTAACCATTCTATGATTCTATGATATGAATACAATTAGCAACAAATGGAAAGAGCCAGAAGTGGACACAAAAGTGGACCAGCTTATCCCATTGGCCCCACACCTCCTATCACTTCCGATCAGAGACCTGCATTGACAATGATGGTGACGTTCATGAGTCTGGGAGATACCCCCACTGGGCCAGGCCCCTGCTGAGGACAAAATGCTCCAGTAGACATAGGGACATATTTTCCCCTGTTTAACAATTATTACAGAAAAGTAGACATGCATAAACTGGGGTTTAGTGCTGGTAGAAAATGCTAATGAAACATTCATCTGGTTATAGTGCTGCTCTGAATAATGCTCCTTTTCAAAAGCAGGTGCAGGAAAATTAGCAAAAACTAAAAAAAAAGTATTTTTGCTTGTTAAGGCCTTGTTAAAGGCCAATTGTGAGTAACCTTCGCAGAATTACTCAGGGAACGTGGGTGTAAATAAAAAGCGAGAATGGAACTCCATGTCAGACCTGGTTGGGGGCGGGAGGGGGGAATATTAACCCCCAAAATGGGTGGGTTGGGGGCGGGTGGGAAGTTAAAAGGAATAATTTTTCCAGCGCGACTGGAACCCTGCTCCAATGCGCCCACTTCCGGGTTGAAGGGAGGAGTGTTTGGATGCGTGTAAGTAACCTGCTGTCCAGAGGCGGGTCCCTAATTAGTGCGGGCGGGCGGGTAGTTAACGGAGCAATCAATGTCATTATAAGACGTTGGTTAAGTCTTTTTAAATTGATTTTAAGAGACCTTCAAATTTAACGGCTCCAGCATAGGTTTCCTGGGGCTCGTGATCACGCCAGTGAAATGGAGGTGGGAAGGGCCGGATCGTGAGGTAAGTGCCTTTATTGCACTGCTTGTGGGCCAGGAGGAGCAAGAGTGCTTCCCCATTGCTCATCAAGCTTACCTTTTAAAGACCCTGGCGATCGGCCAACCCTCTCCCCCCACAACGATGTCCAAACCCCACCCCACAACGATGTCCCCCGCCAGACAAACCCCAAAGCCTCCGATCTCTCCCTGGCTTCTGTCCTGCCCGACAGGCAGCCAGCCTGTCAATCTGGCTCCCGGGAGCGAAACCAGGAAGAAAAAAAATCCTTCAATTAAGTTGTGATCGCTGAATCCGACCTGCTAACTTCACTTGCGGGTTTCGCATCCGAACCCCCCCCCCCCCCCCCCCAACCGCACTCTTCCCAGCTCTGAGTAAATATCGGAGCCCTGGTGTTAGTAAACTTAACTGGCAGTAAGATTTGGAATTGACAGTTGCAGAGATATTGGAAATATAAGCGAGGGATTGCATTAGAAAGTTAGAGAAAGATAACAACTCAAAGACTGACACATTAAATTATTTTGGAAGTGCTGTTTGTGTAGTTACTTTACAAAGCGAGCTCTGTGAACAGTACTTATTGTTTCGGCCAGCCCGGTTTCTGACACGTGTTTAAAAGTCTCCAAACCCCAAGCTACTGAGAAAATGGTACAAGAAAAGTTTCTGATATGGACTGCACACTCTCGCTCAAGAGGAATACTCCCCACTTGTCAAAATCCAGAGAATGGCCTGTAGGAATGATAGAGGCATAACTCATTCCTTACCTCTTGCGTCATTATCTAAAAATTACCTATTCACAGGTGAAACAATATTGCACCATGTTAACTTCCAACCATCGTGTGAACTCACATTGCCGCAAAAGGTTGTGTTAGTCTTGAAGGCGAGGTGTTTAAAGGGAGCCTCAACCTGCAAACATTATATTCATGGGATGGACGTAGATACCTGGGTGAAGAAAGTGTAATTGCCACTCAGATTCCTTCATCATTGTGCTCTCTCCTTGCACAGAGAAAAGGTTGCACAGAACTAAAGACAAAGAAATGCAACTGGAGGAGGAACATCCATTTTCCAAAGGTTGAGTGCGCATGGGGAGGAAGCTTTGCAGATCATTGGATGGTACACAGGAGAAGCTGTGGGAGACGGGAAAGTAGGAGGTTTGTGTTTTTAATACCCTGAGGGGTGTCATGGAGGAAGAGAAAAAAACAGTTAGAGGAGCAGTGGGCACTTCAAGCTGCGGAACTCCTGGCCTATCATTGCCAACCCATTCATGGTACCTTATGTGCTCCAGCACCAGCCCAGAGACACCCACTTGGGAGGAAGTAGTTTGCGAGTCAGAAGGATTTTCATGTGGCGAAGCACTGAGCACTAGTGGGCATGGTCCTGGGAGCGGTGAGCTGTTCCTCCAATGAGGGTGGAGAAATGTGTGCCCTCAACTGAGGAGCATAGGGACCCAGATCTCAGGGGCCCAACAATGATTACGGAGCATTGATTTCATCTGCAGATCAATGAATCTGGTTTCTGAATGTGGTTTCCACTCATATGGTTGAGATGATGGAGAAGTGGAAGAGTCCACCACAAACATCTGCAACACATTGCAGGAAGTCATGTCATGCAACACACTCTGGAAAATATTGCAATCTGGGAGATATTTCCAGCAACAAGTGCCAGGAGCAGGTAATAAGGACCCTGGTAACTTTTGGAATGGCAGCTAACATTGCCTCAGTAGATGCCTTGAGAATCAGCCTTAATATGACAGTTTTACAGGGCTTCCAAAACGTATTTGGGACTATCTGGTCTGTTCTCACACTGACCAGTAGCATAGGAACAAAGGAGCAGGAGAAGGCCATTCAGTCCCTCGAGCCCGTTCTGCCATTCAATTAGATCATGGCTGATCTGCATGTAACTTCATCTAACTTGCCTTGGTTCCACAACACATAATACCCTTGCCTCACAAAAATTTATCAATCTCAGTTTTGAAAGTTTCAATTGGCCCCCAGCCTCAATAGCTTTTTGGGGGAGAGAGTTCCAGGTTTCCATTACTCTTCGTGTGAAGAAATGTTTTCTGACATCACTCCTGAATGGCCTAGCTCTAATTTTAAGGATATGCTCCCTTGTTCCCTGACTCTGTGCCCAAACTGCCTAGAACCATCCCAATTTTCTTGGTGCATCTTCATTAAGTATCCAGTTAGGCTCCTCACACTATTAGCACCCTCGATAGGGAGTCTGTCTTTGGGGTGGAAGAAAATCCTGTGCTGCTGCAGCATTGGAAAGGGCCAAAGCAGCCATTTTGTTGCCTTATGGCCTTACAATATGGCTCACTGCAATTACTGAACCTTGGGCTTCTTCAACGCACTGAATCCACAGATTAAAAGGTTCTTCAGTTAAGGTGTCGCTGCCTGTATCCTGGCAAAGGAGGACCAGCTTTCTGGACCTGAGGGAAGGAGGCCCACAAAAGGCATGATCGAGGCCCCATGAAAGGAGGTAGCCTTGGCAGTGAGTGCCACCTCTGGCAGCCCTGCACATCTGCTCAATAAGCACCTTTCCCTATTGCATCTTGAGCTCACTGCATCAAACTTACCAGCTGCATGCAAAAGGTACCACAATATCCTTCACACACTCTTTCTTCTCTTGCAAGTGTTCCTTTACCCACAGCCGAACATGTAGGGAGGTAATGGAAGTCTCACATGATACATATGTCATTGCCAGTACATGTTGTCAGCCCCAATAAGGAATGTCTTTTTTAAACCTGGATTGCATTCCATTTAATGATGCCCAGAGCGCCTTCACTGCTTCCTTCTTAGAGGGGATACTCACCCATAGCTTGCTGCTGGTCTCTAATGCCATTCAGAGCCTCTGGCTCACCACAAGCAGGCTTCAATGCCTTTTAGGAGGTGGTCAGTGGCAGTAGGAGAGGAAAATCAGCTGTTGCACTGAGCCACGCTGTTCTGCTGTCATTCATATATGACGGGCCGGGCAAAAGGCATCCATTGAAATGATCCCAAAAGAAAATCTAGGCCTTTATCGTTTTACAGTCCAGCTGTATTTATTTTAAATAGAACACTGACTTAATTTTGATACCTTTACAGTAAAACCCCCCATAAATACAAACTTGTAGACCACTGGGTAGATTTTACAAATGCATACTTCAAGCCCAGAGCCTCATCAGTGTGGAGCACATATGCGACTAAAATAGAAACAGAAAATACTGGAAAACATTCATCAGATCAGGCAGCATCTGTGGAGAGAGAAACAGAGTTAATGGGCTCTAAATTGGGCCGCGTAGCGCCCATTGTTTTGGGGCTACACGGCCTCTCTGACATCCAAGATGGCGTCTTGGATGCGCACGCACGTTTCCTGTGTGACGTGCGCCAGATGCCATCTTGGTATAGGAGTTACCGGAAGCTGGAAGCATGTAAAGTCGGGAGAAAATGGCTGCAATCAGTGTGCAACGCTGATTTAAAGTGATAGACACCATTTTCAACCTTAACGCTCAACTCAATGCACAGTCTTATCCCCAACCATCTAAACGTTTCTTACAGTGCCTGAAGGACATCCCACCTGCGCTATTTAAAGGGCCATGCAAGTGTTGCAGGTTAGTTGCTGGATTATTGCTTCTGACTGCTGGAGGAGTAGGAAGTGTTTTTTGAAGCTCCCTATTCTTATTGATTGTTCCTACACTACATTTGAGAGTGCTTTGGCAAGTATTGCCTTACGGGTTGGAAAGTTACAATCCCGATGGAACAACATTCCTGCCAACCATGGGCGGCCTGCTAGGGTTTCCGCTGGGCATTGAGCATGACTGGGAGCCTGCAGAGAGACCACGCCCAGCAGGTCAAGCTGCGAGGAGACGGAGGACGAGGAGGCGCAGGGCACTGAGCGAGAGGCCCCACCCAATGAGAGCCTTCCGGGACCAATTCTTTTACCTCAACATGACCGAGGAGGATTGCATCCGACACATGAGGTTCACCAAGGAAGCCGTGACTGAGATCTGTCAGCTGGTGCGGCCACAACTGCAGCCTCAGAGCAGGGGGAGGACAGCATTGCCTGTGGCTGTGAAGGTCACCATGGCACTGAATTTCTACGGCTCAGGATCATTTCAGGCCTCTGCTGGCGACATGTGCAACATCTCGCAGTGTGCAATGTACTGCTGCATAAGGGAGGTCACAGACGCACTGTACCAGATGAGGAACAGGTTCATCACCTTCCCTCTCGACAGAGACAATCAGAACGAGCGAGTACAGGGGTTTCACCCGCATTGCTGGCTTCCCCATGGTGCAGGGTGCCATGGACTGCACACATATTGCCCTGCTTGCCCCGCACATCAACTCGGCTGTCTTCATCAACCGACAGGGCTTCCACTCCCTCAACATGCAGCTGGTGTGCGATCACACGCATCGAATCATGGAGGTCGATGCCCGCTACCTTGGGAGCAGTCACGACGCCTTCATCATGCGGCAGTCCAACGTGCCAGCTATCTTTCACCCAGCTCGGCAAGTCAAAGGCTGGCTACTGGGCGACAAGGGCTATCCCTCACGATGTGGCTTATGACACCGGTCAGGAATCCACGCACACGTGCCCAACAGGCCTATAATGGGAGCCATGCTGCCACATGCAACATCTTGGAGCGCACCATAGGCCTCCTCAAACAACGCTTCCGCTGCCTAGACCAGTCTGGAGGAGCCCTGCAGTACTTTGTGGTGGTCTGCTGCACGCTGCACAACCTCGCCATCATGAGGGACCAGCCTTTGCCACCAATGATTGCAGAAGATCCTGAGCCAGAGTTGGAGGAGGAGGAGGCTGAGGAGGAAGAGGTGGAGGAGCAGGAGGAGGAAGAGGCTGAGGAGCAGCAGGAGGAGGGGGTGGAGCTGGAAGAGGAAGTGGAGGAAGACGCAATGGTGCAGCAGGAACCACACGTCTTGTCTGCAAGGGCTGTGCGTGCTCGCCTGATCCGTGCCCGCTATCAATAATTGGAACTACATCTCCCAACTCACCAACAGTCCCACATTCTCGATCTTTCCCCTCCCACAAGACAATCAAATCGCCTTCCATCTGATTACACTTTGGTTTCCCTCTCAGCTCAGTGCATAAATAAAAACCACCACCAAATGCAAAATCAAACTCTCATTTATGGATTAATAAATGAAATTATGCAAACATAACAGAACTATTCACCCTTGTATATTCCCTTAGTGCCTGTTGTCTGTGTGCCTTTACCCATCCTAGTGCTCCTATGAGGTGCTTCCCCAGTGTCTGGAGCATGGGTGGTGGGAGGCTGATGGCCTTCAATGGAGGAGCGTGCAGATGGCCTTGGAGGATGACCTCGAGCAGCTCTGGGCTGGAAGGGCCCGGCTTCGGACTGCACCATCTCAGCATGGGCTGCAGCAGTCTGGCCTGGCTGGCTGACAGGCAACAACTGGGGCACTGCCGGAGTGGCAGGGGTGGGAGCAGGTATGCTGTCGTCCTGAGAGAGGACAGCAGGTCCGACTGCCATGGCGCCACTGCCATTCTCCAGGGGCGGTGCCTCAGCGATCCTGGTGATCAGCTGGAAAACGGATTGCTGCAGTGCTGTGATGCCCTGGAAGCCCCGTTCCACAGTGGTCCCCAGAGCCATGATAGCAGCAGTCTGAGCTTCCAAGGCAGCAGTCTGAGTTGCAAATGCAGCAGTCAGACCTTGGATGGCAGATGTTTGTGCTGCAATGGATGCTGTGACATTCGTCATCAGACGCTGCATCATGGTGGGTGCCACAGGTACGCTGATGGAGGTGACCACCCGTTCCATGTTGGAAAGGATGGGCTCCAAGCTCTGCACAAATCCCTACGCCAAGTTGCAGCTGCACTCCTCCACGCCTGTTCTCACTGTGCGCAGGCTTTCTGGCAGGTTTTCCAGTGCCCCAAGCATTTGTTGGTGTACGCCCATCAGCTGTCTCCTGTAGCCTGGCCCATCAAAGTCCTCATCTGACTCCTCTGCAGCAGAACTAGTGAGCGACCTCGCCCTCCGGTGAGCTGGCACCTGTGGTGTCCGTTCCCCCGCCCCGGCTCCTGCGCACTTGTGCTCGGTGTCTCACCACGTGCAGATCCCTCCTCTAACCTAACCTCTAAAGGACGCGCAGTGTCAGTCTCTGAGCTGGTGGAAGCATGTGTCCGATCAAGTGATGATGTGGCTTCAGTGTCCTCCTCCTCCTCCTCCTCCTTCTCCTCGGAGGGTGTCGTCACGTGTTCTTGGGTATCTGCAATGACAAAGGGAAACAGGTTGAGTTGTGGAGTGGGGAGAGGAGCAAGTAAGAGGTGTGTGCTGATAGCATGTGCAGCACGTGAGTCAGAAAAGATTATGGGAGGAGGGAGATGTGGAAAAGGAGAAGGAGCATATGCAGAGACTCCCTTGACCAGGGTTGTGACGGCTGCAGCGACGGTCCACCCAATGATCCACAGCACCGTCTCCTCTAGGGGGGTGAGGACGTGTAAACGTGCCCGTCCAGCCTCAGGTCCCTCCTGCTGCCAGGTGTCATACGCCACCTTCACCTGAAAGACAGAGGACAATGTGTCAGTGAGTGTCCTGCAAGGTGTGTGGGTGATGTGCCTGTCATGGTCGAATAGCTGCCAGTTTGTGTGACTTGTGAGTGGTGGTTGTGTGGCCTGCAAGTGTGGTACTATGTGCGGGTGAGATACAGCATTGCGTATGGATGGGCAGTGTTTGATGGTGGGTGGGTGGGTGACGGGAGGTGTTGTACATGGAGCATTGGTGCAGTTAGTAGGATGTGCCACTTGACACTTGCATTCACTCACCTTGACCACTCGTGTCAAATCATTAAACTTCTTCCGGCACTGCACCCACGTGCGTGGTGCAATGCTCCTAGCATTCACCTCCTGCGCCACAGCCTGCCAATGCCTGCGCAGCTGTAGTGTAGAGGGTCTCCGGCCACCCTGTGGGCACATGCTTGCCCTCCTTTGATCTACGCCTTCCATCAGGGCCTCCAGAGCATCGTCCGAGAATCTTGGAGCCCTCTCTCTTGCCGGTGCAGCTACTCGCAATGCCATTCGCCTTTCTTCTAGTAAGCTGTGAACCTGCCATTTGAAATGTGCCTGCACCTTTAAGTAGTGCAGGCTGCTGATGACGTGCGCTGTCCACGCCCCATTTCCAACTTCCTCATTCTCCATGCAGCCTCTCAGCAGCGAGGGCTGTGCTTGCTGCACAGAGATTTCATGGTAAGTAGCAGGCAGCACGAAGTTCACGTGCTGCCTGCGTAGGGTCTGTCGGGCGCGGGGTGGTAGCATTGCCCAGAACGGACCCTTATCCAGTTTTTCCCCCATAGTTTCAGGTCACTGAACTTCCACCAGAACTGATAAAATTGAAAAAAATAAAATCAGAACTGATTTCTGTGACTGTCCATTCGTAAAATGTATCCTTGTAAATGAACTCTAATAAACTTGCAGTCGCATTAGACCGTGAAGCAGCCTTTAGTATGGAAAAATAGACCTTCCAATTTAAAAGACAGCATCTGCACAAATTTATGAGGGGTAATTTTCTGACTTCATCCTCCTGGTGAGAAGTCTCACCTGTCAGAAGCATATCTTGGTCACTATAGCCCCCACGGTGCAAGATTCTCTGATCCATGTATGGCCAAATTCATGTACTATCAGTGGTCAAGGCTTCTCGCAGGGTCAGGAAATGACCATTATGGTTTCAGGAAGATTTGATAGTCCATCAGCAAGACTTTATTATCTTGTACATTTTTCTGTCCTAGTTATCAAATATAAACAGAGTTTTATATTTGTTGTATCCTTCTTTCCTCTCTCCTCCTCTCCTGAACTTTAAGTCCTGCTGGAGTACATGTCCACAGCTACCAGTCACCCTCTGGTTCCTTGCCCGCCTGACCATTTTCCGTGTGTGATCCCGGACAGTGATTGTCAGGAGGCTATTCAACTGCAGGAGCACCATCGCCGAGCCTAATTCTGTCCTCACCCGATGCCCACACACGCACATTCCCAGCAGCAGTTGATGGGAAGTGATCAGGAGTGGGAACCCTTCCCAGTTAACGTATCCTTAAACCACGGGTGCTGTAGTCAACTGTAGCCGCCTCAGTTGAGATTGGTTAACTCAGAAACAGCAGGTTAGTGATCAAACCTGGGCCTTTCTAGTTTGTATACTCAGCTACTCACTGCTGTAAACAGGTGAGGCATCAAGGGAACCATATATTTAAAAAAGGATTGCAAACTATTGCATAAATATTATATGGTTATTATTTATATTATATGTCACTGTTATTATATTACACTGTCTATCACAGTGTATAATTGTATTATGCAACATATATCAGTGTTACTGTATTACAAACACTCTCTGCTATATTATAATGTATGGTTATTTTATTCAGTCTCTGTTAATATTATATTCCTTGACTGTAATTATCCACTTTCAATCTCTGGTATGTTCACTACACTGCATCTCACCCTGCGTTATAACATTGTATTATATTATTATTGTCTCTGATGTGTTATTGTTTTACTAACAGTAAGTATTTCACTTATTGCATTACACTCAGACTCTGTTATATTGTTTTATATACAGTCACTCTCACTCTTTGCACTGCTATGATTAATTTCTACTGCAGCTATCAGTCTGAGACCAATAGCTGCAGTGCTGATTCCCTCCAAACACTGCCTCATTTAGATTGGAATTGGTTACCACTGGAATTCTCCCACCCAGTAGGCGCTTCTGCTTTCTTACAGGTATGTGCAGAACTCCCCTCCACACCACTAAATGTTACATGTTTTGAGAGTGTAGGTGGGAGCATCTACATTCTCTAAACACTTAAATCAACTCCAGTTATGTTTAAAAAATGTCCGTGGCACTATTTGACGATTGTAAACAATTTTACAACACCAAGTTATAGTCCAACGATTTTTATTTGAAATCTACAAGCTTTCGGAGGTTTCCTCCTTCCTCAGGTAAATGTCCACCGCATCTCCACATCATGACTATTTGACGAAGAAGAGGTGAGTTCTCCCAGTGTCCTAGCCAACATTTATCCCTTAGCTAACACCACACAAACAGATTAACTGGTCATTTATCTCCCTGCTGTTTGTGGGACCTTGCTGTGCACAAATTGGCTGCTGTGTTTGCCTACATAACAGCAATGACTACACTTCAAAAGTACGTCATTAGTGGCAAAGTGTTTTGCGATGTCCTGAGGACATGAAGGACACAATGCAAAGGCAAGTTTTTTTCTTTCTTTCTCCAATTACATTTATTTTAGGAGGGCACGCTCTCAATTGTGATTAATGAAGAAGTGGATCTCTTACAGAATGTCTGAAGACACAGTACTGTAGGTGATTCATAACATTACCAACCTGAACCTGACAACTTCCCTCCAACTTCTCCATCTTCCACCACCTCTCCAGCGTGTGCTGAGGTGTTGGATAGTTTCTTCCTCACCTCTATTTAAGGAGCTGATGGTTGCAGTTCCCCCAGCCGCTGATTATGGGCAAGAAAAATAAAGGGTTAGAAAGGCTACTGATTAAATCAAAATTGAATGCCGCCCAGGTGCGGGCTCTGTGGCAATCCCCTCTCTTTGCATTCATATATCTCCACCTGAGCTATCAGAAAGTGAGATAAGGAACAGTGAAGTGATGGGAGAGGGATGTGTGGCTTTGTGAGGGGAGTGTTAGTGAGGCATCTGGTGCACATTAACTGTCTCATTCATCTCTTAATTTATACTGTGTGGATAGTGTGGAGGTGAGTCATGCTTCCAGCATTATTTCAGTATCTGCGTGGGTACTTGTGCCTTGGCAAACCTCGGAAGGCCATTAAAACATTTCTGGCATTGTATTGTTGTTCATGGGGTGGCGCAGGTGGCACTGACTGCCTGAAACACCTCCCTCCATACTGCCTGCATTAGTCTTTCCTGGGCTTCCTGTCTCGGGTGCCAAAGAGCCTGTCTCTCCTTGACCTTATCTCTACCAACAAGGGTGTCAGTCATGGCTCAGTGGTAGCACTCTTGCTTCTAAATCAGAGGGTTGTGGGTTCAAGCCCCACTCCAGAGTCAAGCTCATAATCTAGGCTGACACTTAAGTGTAGTAAAGATGGAGTGCTGCACAGTTAGAGGTGCTGTCTTTCCTTTTGGATGAGAGCTTAACCCAATCCCATGGCACTATTTGAAGAAGAGCATGGGAGTTCTCTCCTGGCCAATATTTTTCCCTCAACCAACATTACTAAAAAACAGATTATCTGGACATTATACTGTTTGTGGGACCTTGCTGTGCGCAAATTGGCTGCCACGTTTTCTACATTGCAACAATGACTACACTTCATTGGCTGCAAAGTGCTTTGGGATGTCCTGAAATCGTGAAATGCGCAATATAAATGCAAGTTCTTCCTTTTTAACATAACCTCCATGGAAGCTTCCGAGAACCATGGGGCTTTGGTCACACCAGTCATCCCCTCCTTCTGCAAATCAACTCCTATTCTTGTGTTCACACCCCTTCTCTCTTTTTCTTACACAATTTGCTGCACTTCTGGATCTGTGAGCTGCAGCTGCCCTATAAATGCTGCAGCTAAACCATATTTCCCTCCATGCCAGTCGTGGAGCATCTACCAGGAGCAGAAGACTCGCTTTAAAACTGCCCTGCGGTGAGGTGAGAGTGACTGCCCTTGACATCAAGGCAACATTAGACCGGGTGTGGTATCAAGGAGCCCTAGTAAAATTGAAGTCGATGGGAATCGGGGGGAAAACTCTCCAGTGGCTGGAATCAAACCTAGCACAAAGGGAGATGGTAGTGATTGTTGGAAGCCAATCATCTCAGTCCCAGGACATTGCTGCAGGAGTTCCTCAGGGCAATGTCCTAGGCCCAACCATCTTCAGCTGCTTCATCAATGACCTTCCCTCCATCATAAGGTCAGAAATGGGGATGTTTGCTGATGATTGCACAGTGTTCAGTTCCATTCGTAACTCCTCAGATAATGAAGCAGTCCGTGCCTGCATGCAGCAAGACCTGGACAACATCCAGGCTTGGGCTGATAAGTGGCAAGCAACATTCGCACCAGACAAGTGCCAGGCAATGACCATCTCCAACAAGAGAGAGTCTAACCATCTCCTCTTGACATTCAATGGCGTTACCATCGCTGAATCCCCCACCCATCAACATCCTGGGGGTCACCATTGACCAGAAGCTTAACTGGACCAGCCACATAAATACTGTGGCTACAAGAACAGGTCAGAGGCTGGATAATCTGCAGTGAGTGACTCACCTCCTGACTCCCCAAAGCCTTTCCACCATCTACAAGGCACAAAACAGGAGTGTGATGGAATACTCTCCACTTGCCTGGATGAGTCCAGCTCCAACAACCCTCAAGAAGCCTGACACAATTCAGGACAAAGCAGCCCGCTTGATTGGTACCCCGTCCACCACCTTAAACATTCACTCCCTCCATCACTGGCGCATGTGACTGCAGTGTGCACTATCTACAAGATGCAATGCAGCAACTTGCCAAGGCTTCTTCGGCAGCACCTCCTAAACCCGCGACCTCTACCATCTAGAAGGACAAGAGCAGCAGACACATGGGAACAACACCACCTGCACGTTCCCCTCGAAGTCACACACCATCCTGATTTGGAAATATATCACCGTTCCTTCATCGTCGCTGGGTCAAAATCCTGGAACTCCCTACCTAGCAGCACTGTGGGAGACCCTTCACCACATGGACCGCAGCAGTTCAAGAAGGTGGCTCACCACCATATTCTCAAAGGCAACTAGGGATGGGCAATAAATGCTGGCCTTGCCAGTGATGCCCACATCCCATGAATGAATAAATAAAAATTAGGGCCCCCATCCCCAAGAAAATGCTTTGGCTGCCAGCAGAGTCATGTGGGTGGGCGGAGTTCCCAAGGCGCCATGTTTCTGACAGGCCCAGGAAATTCCGCGCCTGTGTGTTGGAAAGTCATTTGACCACAACCAAGCCTGATCATGTGCTCTCCTGACAGTCACACTTTCCAGGAGGAGTCACCGGTTAGCAATCAGTCGTTGGAAGCTTCCCCTCTCTAGCCCAGAGAAGGTGAGGCCACTGGTAGCACTTTAACCACTGTCCTGACTGAGATCAGCTAGCTCAGCATAAACCACGGACCAGACCTGGAATCTTCTGGTCTTTAGTTTGACAACTCTGGTTGGACGTGTTCCTGGAGGTTTGATCACGGGATGGTTGATCACGTGATGTTTGCCCACAGTTTGTAAATGTTATTGCTGCCTATCTGTCACTGCCCGACGTGCCCTGCTCACTGAGCAGGAGTGGACAGCTCCCATGGATATTGCTCCTGCTCCAAGGGTTCTGAGACTGTTGTCATGGTTCACACACCTTTCAGAACAGGTGCAGAGTAATGAAAAGGGAGGCTTTAGCCTGACTCCCTGACAGCGCCTTAGCTTGACTTGTGGAGGAGAAAAATTTCAAAACCGACAGAACGAGAAGCCTTTGCAGGCAAAACAGCTCTTTAAACACCATCACCTTCATCTGAAGCTCCGTAGCAAATACTGAGTCAGTGGTTTATGTCATATCTTTCAACAATCCTTAAGTACAATAATGAAACAAGCCTCCAGCTCTAGCTTCTCATAGATCCAACTTTTTGACGCTCAAATGTACAACATAATCAATAAGAGCCAGCAGATGGCCTGGGACCTGTTCACTCCCATGTCCGACTCTGGAAATCCACCATTCACAGGGAGTGAAAAAAGAGCCAGTCAAAATATAAATTGGCTGCAGTTGCCGATCCGTTCTAACTAATCCTATTCCTAATCCCCTGTGGGATTATTAGAAGGGGCGGGGAGAGTTTGATTTTTCTGTCTTGTCGGCTAGTTTTTAAGAACGTTTTCAGCCAATTGCCAGCCAACGGGAAAACGATATAGGTTAGAGGTGATTCAAAGGGACACCGCGAACACGCGATGGTGCAAACCTACTTCTGGGATTTCTCCTGGGTTGCTCACAACAGTGCCCCGGGGATTCATGTTCGATTCCGCAAGACTCCTGGCCAATCCGGCGGAGTTGTCTATCTGGTTTATATGGCTCAGCACCACAACATGCTATGTATTTACCCACAGAGCATCACAGGCACAGGGAAATTATATTTCAGTCAAGTGGCTGCAGTGGAATGCCTTACATCGAGCACCTTTTAACAGTTCAATTCAATTTTTATTCAAGCCTCTGTAACTTTGAGAAGGTTGAGTTGTGTTAAATGGGGCATAGCTTTTAATTCTCAAGGGTTTCAGCTGTAGTGTGTGAAGGTCTACCAAAGATCTCAACTAATATTTTATGACTAGATGCTATTTTTCTGATGGGAACAACCTGGACATAACATCTGGGATAAGTAGTTAATATTTCCTCGCTTTGGTGAAATATCATTGGGACAGTGTAATTAATTCATCCCTGCCTAATGTTTGATGGCTGAAGAGTTTTATTAGAAACAACCTATTCTAGTTTCTTTGAGCTGTGCCTTAATTCCCAATCTCCATACATCATTTCCTCTCCCACTCCACACTTTCCTCTCCTACTCCAGCTGGCCGCAGCCAACTGCCTGAGCCTGAGCGTGTGTGTGAGTCTCTGACACAGATCCTGGAAGTGGACACCTGCCAGTCTCCCATGCCCCACACCAGGTGGTTTGTGTGTCACAGTGGCTGTCTGCAGAGGTGCCCCCCACTGCCCCTAAAGGGTCACAAGAATAGCCCATGTTTCAGTGGCCAGACACAAGTGACACAAACAGCAAAACGCTCACTGAATGTAAAATATTGCACATGGTTAAAGCTGAAGGGACGAGTGCAGGCTCTTTGTAAAAGGATTTTTAATTTTAGTGCGTGCTAATTCTTTTCCTAATTCAAAGTAAGAAACAGATAGGGAAATCTATCTAAAACAATTGCAAATTACTTTCTTTCTGTAACAAAATGCACATTTATTCCTTTCACTAGACAGATTCAGAATGTCACATCAATATCAGTAACATGCTGAAATTGTTATGATATTACTACATTAACATGCGCTGTGATGATTTTTTTTATGCAGCGCAAGTAGAAGTAAATGTAATTGATGAATTCTGTGATGATTTTATTTTTCCATGTTTGAAATCTCTTTGGAATAGAAAACAGAAGTTAATTTAAAGTTCAATATGTATCTGTGCAACCAGGAAACTTCATTTATCACTGTATTGTGATGCGTGTTAATGAATGCACAATGGAGGCCATCAATAAATCAATATTGAATATATTATTCAACAGGTATTTACTGGAATAGGGGACAATTTGTTATTTTTCATTAGAGAGCAGCTTGAGTTCTATGACATGTGATGTACACATTCACAGCTAATGCTAAATGGATGTACACTGTGCTTATTTATTCTATTAAATATCAGGTAGAGTGATGTTCAGTCAGTGACTGACAGCTAGACACTTTTTTTTAAACTGCAATCTTACCACTGTCACTTCATGGAGAGTTACTCAATTATCTCTACATGCACTAAGGTTATCATTCAGCACCTTTCTATTTAGGGGAGGGGGGGAATTTATTTTTTGAAATGCGACACAAATGCTAAAAAAAACATTATGGCAACCAGCTACATTCATGGTTCCTCCATGTCTGCTGTGAGTAATTGTTCCAGTTTTTGATGTCCGTCCTGGTTTCCACCCAGGGAACAATGCCAGAATATACCTTCTTACCCTCTGAGTCCAGCTGACCTACAACAAATGCTCTTCAGCTAAGGCTTGAGCGACACAGAAATGTATGCAGACACAATTGTAAAATGAGTGGAACCAAAATGATGGAAAAGAAAGAAAGAGCTTGTATTTATGTTGCACCTTTCATGACCTCAGAACGTCCCAAAGTGCTTTACAGCCAATGAAGTACTTTTGAAGTGTAGTCACTGTTGTAATGTAGGAAACGCGGCAGCCAATTTGCGCACAGCAAGGTCCCACATACAGCAAAGTGATAGTGACCAGATAATCTGTTTTAGCGATGTTGTTTGAGGGATAAATATTGGCCAAGACACCGGGGAGAACTCCCCTGCTCTTTTTCGAAATAGTGCCGTGGATCTTTTACATCCACTTGAGAGGGTAGACGGGGCCTCGGTTTAACGTCCCATCCGAAAGGTGGCACCTCTGACAGCACTCCCTCAGTACTGTATTGGAGTGTTAGCCTAGATTTTGTGCTCAAGTCCGTAGCGGGCCTTGACCTCATGACCTTCTGACTCAGAGGTGAGAGTGCTACCCACTGAGCCACGGAAAGAAACTATTAAAATGAATAAAGGAAAAGAAGTGGCAAGTTCTTTTTATGGTGAAGTATTTGTTTAAATTAAACTCTCACTCACCCTTCCTCATCACGTGTGAATGTGGACAGGTTATTCAACCATGGGGGGTAGCCCAGCCAAGCTTGATCCTATCCTCACCTGACATGACACCCACATACATTTTATAGCAGGAGTCACTGGATAGTAATTAGGAGCAAGAACCTTGAAGGCTGATTATTTTCTCCTTCGTAGCCCAGAGGCATTGAAGCTAATTGTAGCACCTAATTGTCAACTCAGTTAAAATCAGCTAACTCAGCACAGACTGGGAATCAAACCTAGGACCTTCCTGGTATGTATTGCCTGTGTTCCACAATGGGCAGAGTATTAACAAACTGAGCCATCAGGCAGTAAACCTAGCCATTTTATATACATACCAAGCACCTCTTAACTAGGCATAGGTATTAATTGCAGGTGAACATTCTTCACCCAGATGTGATTTACATAATGCCATATAACCTCAAGTTACTTGGGTCAGGAGCATCACATAGTTTTTCATTTTTCTAAATTCAATAATGAATTAGATGGTATGCATTCCTCTGAGGTTCACAGTGGTGACTGTTTTGGCACATGGACTAGATAAAGCCAAGTGCTTAAACTGTTAATTGTCTCCATGTGATTATATCAATTAGTGTTAATTGTATTCAGGTGGTGCGTATCAATTGGAACTCTCTTGTATTCATGTATGAGAGCTGATCTGGTGAGTGGTGTTGGGTGTGATGTTGATCTCTGTGAATAAAGGATTGGAAGCAACTGAAGACCAGGCTCTCGTATTCTATCCTTCACTACCTGGCTATCCAATTTATAACATAAACATCTCTGGCACAGTAGGAATTATCCCAGGCACGTGCTTTCAAGTTCGCTACTGACATTAGACCACGTTCAATAAATATTTTTTTAAAATGCAACCAGATTTATATTGGAAATGTTTGCTAACACAAATGGAGATATCCTGACAGCATAGTACAGTTTTAAATAGTGCTTGAATCTGCAACCTTCTCCAGCCCTACAATCCTTTGAGATCTCTAAGCTCCTCCAATTGTGGTCTCTTGTTCATCTCCGATTTTCATCACTCCACCATTGGCAGCCGTGCCTTCAGCTGCCTAGGCCCTAAGCTCTGGAATTCCCTCCCTAAACCTCTCTGCCTCTCTCTCCTCCTTTAAGACGCAGCTTAAAACCTACCTCTTTGACCAAGCTTTTGATCATCTGTCCTAATATCTCCTTATGTGGCTCAGTGTCAAATTTTATTTAGTAACGTTCCTGTGAAGCACCTTGGGATGTTTCACTATGTTAAAGACACTATATAAATGCAAGTTGTTGTTTCTGCTGTTGTTGTTACGCCAGCAATGGGCAGAATAATCAAATACACACAATTGAAGATTCCACTGTCAGGCTCATAGGGAGGGTACCAATTGATTTCCCCCTCCTTTTTCTTAACTTTCTCCTCTCCAAGTGGTCATTCTTCAAATGTGGATCTAGACAGTGAGTGTTAGCCAATTTCTGCTTTCCAACAGGGGTTTCTGGATAGCAATATGGGGTGGGAACCCTGGCCAATTCTCCTCTCTCTCTCTAACCCAAGGGGTATTCAAACAAAAATTAACACCCTGACAGAGATCAGCTAATGTAGCAGCATGCAGAAATTGAAACTGGGCCCTTCTGCTCTGTATGGATTAATTACATACTGACTTCACCAAGTGTGTCGCCAGGGACTTAACCAAGGAACTTGATAATATGGTGCTAACTAGTGACAGCATTGGAGTTGACCTTCACTTTGATTGCCTTTCCTTTATGCTGCAGTAACATTATTCTTGGTTCGTTTTTCAGTAGGCCATCCGACATCATTTACCATTAATATGTCAGACAGTAGTGGGTGGGCCTTCAAGTTATAGTGGTGACACGTGTGCAACACAATATTATTTAATGGTTTGTTTGAAGGTAGACCATTTTGCATTTGTCCAAGTGTACACATCACTGATTGTTGCAGTGCTTAAAAAAAATACACACCCACACATAGCAAACATGGCTGGAATAGGAATGGATACACACATTATTCCTTTGGCTTAATGATAGAATCCCTCCCTAACTCTGTAACCTCCTCCAGCCCTACAACCCTCCGAGATCTCTGCACTCCTCCAATTCTGGCCTCTTGTGTAGCCCTGATTATAATCACTCCACCAGTGAGTGCTATGAAACTGGTTCTCATGCGTTTTTCTTTACAAGACAAACCTATCTAAAGTAATAATTTTTACGCTTTATTTTCCCACATTTTAAAAATTAATCATGTGTTTCTTCCTTTTGTTGCTGTCCAGGCTATTTAATAGCCAGGGCCTCTGGTTTACGATGGCTATGTGGCTGGGATTTTCCTCCGGGGGCGGGGGGTTTGGGGAAGTTCACTGCCTGAGGAGGGAGAGGGAGGGACTTCCACCCAATGCCCATCCCCACCGTGCTCCCTGCCCATTTTCCCAGATCAGAGCTATCTAATCATGCAGGGATCCACCGCTGCAGAAGGAAGATGTGGCCTTGGACTCAACCCAGGCTTAAACCAGGTAAGAATTTGGACACAGAAGAAAGGGAGAGGGATTACTACTGGGCCCTCTCCCTATAATTGAGGGGTTCAGCATGCGGAGGGAAGGGAAGCCAGATGGCCTCACCTCTCCTCCATCACTTGCATGCAACTGGCACCCTGGCTCACTTCCTCATGTAAACAATTTTACAACACCAAGTTATAGTCCAGCAATTTTATTTTAAATTCACAAGCTTTCGGAGGCTTCCTCCTCCGTCAGGTTTTTCACATCGTTCACCTGACGAAGGAGGAAGCCTCCGAAAGCTTGTGAATTTAAAATAAAATTGCTGGACTATAACTTGGTGTTGTAAAATTGTTTACAATTGTCAACCCCAGTCCATCACCGGCATCTCCACATCATCACTTCCTCATGGTGGGGGAGGGAGGAAAATCAAGGTTAGCATTGATAAGGGTGGGGCTGCAGTGGTAGGCCTCCCAGTTTTCCTTCATTTTCCGCCGCTTTACTGCTTGATTTTGGGTGATGCAGCAGTGGGAAATTCATCCCAATGTTTTGTTAACACTGGATTCTGGGATTTTGAGTGGTTTCTTTTGGGAACCACACTCCCTGACTCCATCTGTGTTTCTGTGAAAACAGAAAACCAGTAGCCTGTTAATATTGATATACATGTCATACGTATATACATATTAACAGTGGATGCTTTTCAGATTATTGTTTCTGAGAGCCATACAAAAGGGGTGTGATAGTGTAAAACGGGTGATAGCGAATCGACAGCCCCTCTTACATCTCTCCCGATTTTTATTTCCACTGGAATGGGGAGAGATGTAAAACGGGCTGCCAATTCGCTATCACCCGTTTTGCACTATCGCACAGAGTCAAAATTACCGCCCCCCGCAACCCCAAAGCCTTTTGGAAATGGATACATGGGGGGGGGGGGGGGAGGGGAGGGAAATTAAATAAAGGATGGGCAGAAAAAAAAACTTTCAGTGACTAAATGGATGAGTTATTTCAGAAACCATAGTCATAACCAGGTTTGCCCAAAGCCTGTATATTACTTGGAGCAGCATGAACCATGAGGAATTTGAAAGGTGCTGTTGAAAATGCCAGAGCGTGCAGATTGTAAAGGGTTAGGGTCAGGAACATGTAAAATTTGTTTTTAATTCTTTAAAGAGATAGGAAAATGCTGCAAAATAATTTCCCAGGCCTTCAGAGTCTCGGTGATAAACATTCCTGAAAGCGACAATTTTTTTTTTTGGCTGGTTAGAGAATTACATTCCTCCCCCTCACACAATTTTGCGAACGGCAATTTTTTTTTGTGGGGGGAGGGGTTGCTGAATGAACCAGTTTTTCCTGTGAAGTTAAATATGCGGATGCATGCCACACTGACTGAGGAGTGTCCTGGAACTTATCAAGTGGGAGAGGTTTTCTGGGTGGTTGAAGTCCAGCAGTTGTGACAGAAAACAGGAATGTCACCTGCTGGCCTGGGCCCTATGCTTTAAAAGACCTTCAGCAGTCTGTCACTCATTGCTTCCTTACAGAGTACAACAGCAGCAACTTGCATTTATACAGCGCCTTTACCGTAGTAAAACGTCCCAAGGCGCTTCACAGGAGCGATTATCAAACAAAATTTGACACCGAGCTACATAAGGAGATATTAGGACAGGTGATCAGAAGCTTGGTCAAAGAGGTAGGTTTTAAGGCGCGTCTTGAAGGAGGAGAGATTGGTAGGGAGGCGGAGAGGTTTAGGGAGGGAATTCCAGAGCTTAGGGGCTAGGCAGCTGAAGGCACGGCCGCCAATGGTGGAGCGATTAAAATCAGGATGCGTGAGTACATCATGTTGGCTGCTATTACTCCAACAAGATTTTTTTTGTGGAATATTTTTCTTGAACCAGCCACTTTAATGTTAAAGCCAATAGCTAGGGATTGGCTAGGATTTTTAAAAAACAAGATTTAAAAAAAATGTTTTTTGTTGGTTTTTTTTCAGTTTACTCCCCTCCACTTCCAAAGTTGCCGCCATGGGCTGTGCTACAGATTCATCCTTCTAGTACCTCACCCAAGTGGTCAATCTTCATGACATTAGTCCTAGACAGCAGAATGTTGGTAGGCTATTTTTATCACGGAGAGCATCGCAAGCCAACCCAAAACAGTTCTTGTTCAACATCCATGCACTTCTACCAAGGGTCACTAGATAGTAATCAGGAGCAGGAGTCCGGGCTAATTTTTCTCTTCTTAAGCCCAGGAGTGCTGCAGGCTAATTCCAGCATTCCCAATGCTGCCCCAGCTGAGACTGGCTAACTCAGCACAGCCTGAGGACTGAACCTGGGACTTTCGGGCCTGTGTGGCTCAGTGTTCCAATGAGCCTAGTTCTCTTTTCTAGGTACAGTCAGGTTGATAAGATGTGCTGAACAGAAGCCCACTTGTGAACATCACGATAAGATTTTTACTTTGACTTTGTGACACGGGAGTTGCCAGATGAAGTGGGGTGGGAGGAGGCTCGTGTGGAGCATAAATACCGGCATAGGCCAGTTGGGCCGAATGGCCTGTTTCCGTGCTGTAAAATTTTATGTAATTCTATGTGAGATTACTTGGATAGCACGGCAGTGTGAATTTAAAACAATTTAACAAATATCTCAAAAATGTTCACTGGGAAAAAAAGTGACGGTGACGTGCTGCTTATTAAAAATAATTGCATTGGTGTCTGAGGGCACATCTGAAATGGAGACATTATTACAGTGCTGTGGTTAGCATGTACCTATATATTTATTTACACTGGCTGTTGTACAAAGTAAACAGTCTTCAGGAAGAGCAAACTTTATAACTAAAACAAATTGTCATGTTATTTAGACTGTGATTAAAATCTTTCATTTAAGAGGGGTGGGAGGAGGCTTGTGTGGAACATAAACACCAGCATGGACCAGTTGGGCCGAATGGCCCTTTTCTGTGCTGTACATTCTACGTCATTCTATGTATAAAAAAAAAATCAATATTAAATTTGCAGCAATATCTTCCAATCAGTTAAATATAATACTGATTTGAAAGGGTTTTGATAGAGTAAATAGAGAGACACTTTTTCACTGGTCGGAGGGTCAGTAATCATAGGACACCAGATTTAAGGGAATTGGCAAAAGAGCCAGAGGTGGGATGAGGAGAAATGTTTTACGCAGCGAGTTGTTATGATCTGGAACGCATTGCCTGAAACGGTGGTGGAATCAGATTCAATAGTAACTTTCAAAAGAGAATTGGCTTTATTTGAAGGGGAACAAATTGCAGGTCAATAGGGAAAGTGCAAGGAAGTGGGACTGATTGGAGATTGAATAGCTCTTTCAGAGAGCCGGCACAAGCATGGCGGGCCGAATGGCCTCCTTCTGTGCTGTATGGTTCTATGAGTACATCTGAAACTGCAGTTTGACATGCTCGCCCCTTTTCAGGTGTCAAAACTTTCAGTGGCTGCTATGGTCCCTATAGCTCATCTTCACACTGACACTCTAGAAGGGGAGTGTTGAATTTCAGATCATAAATATATAATAACATTTACATAAACACATACAGGTTTTATTACTTTCTTGAGATATTTGTTAAATTGTTTTAAATTCATAGTGCCGTGCGATCCAAGTAACATAGAATTACATAGAATTTACACGCGCCTCCTCCCACCCCTCTTCATTCAACCCCATCAGCATATCCTTCTATTCCTTTCTCCCTCATATGTTCATCTAGCTTCCCCTTAAATGCACATTCTAACCCCTCTCTGAGTAAAGAAGTTTCTCCTGAATTCCGTATTGGATTTATTGGTGACTATTTTATATTTATGGCACCTAGCTTTGGACTCTCCAAGTGGAAACATTTTCTCTACGTCTACCCTATCAAACCCTTTCATAATATGAAAGATCTCTTTCAGGTCACCCCTCAGCCTTCTCTTTTCTAGAGAAAAGAGCCCTGGCCTGTTCATTCTTTCTTGATAGGTATAACCTCTCAGTTCTGGTATGATCCAATAGTATACCACAGATACTTATGAGGTAGAAACAATAACATGGCTGCTACTGGCCTGAGGGCAGGAAGCCTTCCAGTTTCCCCTGTACAGGTAATCAAGTAGTCTTGCCGTCACTCAGCCACAAGCAGCTTGCCCAGAAACTGGGAAAATTTCTGGCGCTGAAAGAAGCAGTTTAAAATCTATTTTAAAATAAATTGTACATAGGCATGAAGCAGCAACTTGTGGATGGATGGTTGTTTTAATTGTTTGTTTTAAATAACTAATTTTTTGTCCTAGTTGTTGAAACTACATACAGGTGAATGATGAGAAAACTGCTTGACCACCAGTAAAAAGAGGGGCAGGAGTGCTTCTGCGAATTGGGTTAATGGCCACCATGTTTTTTGTGGGATATCTGCCTTTGTCTTTAGTGTAAATGCTGTTCACAATGGTCAGTCAGCTGTAATGCCCTATATAGCCTGTGCAATACTACCTTACAAAAACTTAATTCATCCCTAGCTGATTCTTTTGTCTGCCATATTAATTCAGCCATTAGCCCATTTAAAGAAGCTGCTTCGTTGAAATATCAGATAGACGAATCTGACGTGAGCGCATTAAGCATTCAGAAAATAATGGCCCAGAAATTACTCACCTTGGGACACCGTATTGCGATGGCGTCCTCTCTGACCGCTGGCGAATCGATTGTGCAAGTTCGCGAATGACCACATGCGCAGCAAAACCCCAAAATCGCGAGCTTGCTCCCATTGGTTCGCTGGCGGTTTGACAGTTCTGAATTAAAGGGCCACCTACGCTAAAATCATAGAAATCATTAGACATTCGTAAACTTACCCACCTGCCCAACTGGAACGAAGATACTTACACCGCCAGTAGGTACGCTGGAAAATACCAGCCCTACACTACATTTTAAAAGGGCGTTGACTGTTAATGACTGCGAAACAACAAAAATTAAATTTTAAAAACGTGGAATGTTAAATTACTCTTATTTTAATATTTTTTGATCATTATAACAAAATTTAAAAATTAAAAATTAATTTTTTTTAAACCTTTAACTTCTGTAAGTTTCATTAAATGAAATCATTTGCTTGGCTTTTCATATGCTATGTAAAATTTTTATCTAAACTAACGTACAGAAGTTTACTTTAAATGAATGACTTGTACTTCCCCGCTTGTGGGCGGGGCTTCTCTTCCTGACCGATTCTGTGGGCGTGTCTTCCATTCCCACAGTCTCTATCGATACGAGAAAGCTGAGCTGAAATCAAAGTGTTGAACTGAAAAAAATTGTAAAGGGAGCAAGTGGATGTCGGAGACCACGAGGTAACTTTTTTCGTAGTCTTTGTCCGCAGGATGTCCAGACAGCCTTTCCGACCCAATATCACACAGACTAATGTCCAGGCGTATATAGCATTTGCTGGAGTGGGGCATCTCGCGGTGTGCCCCGTTTATTAGACTTTCTCCCTCAGCCTTCAGCTCAAACATTTTTTTGCGCTGGCATGGCAATGGCAACGGAACCTGAGTAAAGTCTATCTCCTTCGCCAATGAAATTTAAGGATTGAGAAAGAGGCAGGAGAAGGAAAAAGGGTGAACCAGAGTCAAATCAGGTACAGAAAGAGAAATAAAGTGAGGGAAAGAAAGACTGGATTAGGAGAGAGAATAAAGAGACAGCAAGGAAAAGTAAGAAAAAAAATGTTGAATTTTAAATTGAAAAAATTTCTAACAACAATTTACTACCTGCAGGAATCAGACTCCACAGTTTTAATTGTTCTGGGCCGGAGAGGTTGAGTGGCATTGCAGGTACATAAACCCCGTCATTAAAAAGGTCCTCACACTGTTAAGAACCAGCCCTAACTTTCTGCAGCGAGTTTAATTGGCAATTAATGCACAAATGCAACAATTTCTTGAAACTCATCGGGAGGTTGAGGGCGAGCTGCCGTTTCCCCGAGGCTGATGGAGAAGCAGCACAAATCGTCCAGCAATTTGTAGTGATTCGCAATTCACGGTGTATCTCTTCCTCGGCACAAGTTGCTGGACAATTTATACATTATTAACGGTGAGTGCCATTAATCGCGCCTTTATTGGGGCAGAAAATCTGAGGCTATAAGAATGTTTTAAGTGCACTGGAGGACTGTAAGTGCAATGTTATAAAGTATTTTTCTTTTTTTGTTTCTTTTTCTGATGTGTTCTCAAATTCTATGCGATGCCTTGTTGCCGTTGTAATGTGACGTTACCAATATAAAGGGTGTTTTGTTGAGCAAAAGACAAGATTTGGGTTTGCACTTCCAACATAGACACCCACATAGCGACAATTTCTGATGGGTCAAAGAAAACAAAATGGCAATGTTTGTTAATTGTATCCATTTGATTTATATCAATTAGTGTTAATTGTATTCAGGTGGTGTGTATCAATTGGGGACTCCCATGTATCCATTTATAAGAGAGCTGATCTAGGGTGTGGTGTGGGTGTAATGTGGAGCTCTGTGAATAAAGGCTTGGAAGCAACTGAAGACCAGGATCTAGTATTCTATCCTTCACCACCTGGCTATCCAATTTGTTACAATGTTTACAACCACAACTAGTTTATATATCAAATCTAAGGTAGAAAAATGTCCCAAGGTGCTTCACAGCGGCGCAAGGAAAAAAATGGATGCAGATGTAAGGAAGGAGATATTAGGAGGGGTGAGCAAAAACTTGATCAAAGAGGTGGTTTTTAAGGAGGGTCTTAAAGGTGGAGAGGGAGGTAAATGCAAAGAAGTTTAGGCAGAGAATTCCTGAGCACAGAGCCCAGGCACCTGAAGGCACAGCTGCCAAGTCAGGTGAGGGGAGTGGTAGGGGATGCACAGGTGGCCAGAATCAGAGGAACAGAGAGTTTGGGGAAGTGGCTACAGAAGTAGAAGAGGGAGTAGAGATAGAGAGGGGCACGGCCATGAAGAGATTTAAACATGAGGATGAGAATTTTAATTTGGAGGCACTGGGGACCAGGAACTAATGTAGGATGGTAGCAAGGACAGGAGCGATATCAAGGGGTACGGAACAAAGGCGGGTAAATGGAGTTGAGATGCAGATCAGCCATGATCTGATTGAATGGCAGAACAGGGTAAAGGGGCTGAATGGCCTACTCTTGTTCCTTTGTGCGAGTGAGACTTAGTGTGGGATAGGATGCAGGTAGCAGAGTTTTGGCTGAGCTGAAGTTTATGGAGGATGGAGGATTAGAATCTGGCTAGGAAAGAATTGGAATAGTTAATTCTGGAGGTGAGAAAGACATGGATGACGGTTTTGGCAGCAGATGGGCTGAGGCAGGGGTGGAGGAGGAAGTAGGTGGTCTTCCCTTGCTTCTAGATAGGATCTATACCTGTACACTTGAAAAAATTTAACTATTCTTCAATGTCATGCCACAACACCCCCTGATGTGAAGCTTTATGTGGTGCTTGATACTTTGCATGTTGTCCTCTGATTAGATGACAGCTACTCAGTGATATAGAAACGTTTAACTAGCAACTGCCGGGCTGAAATTCCACTCCTATCCGTTGGTGACACAGACACTTGCTGGGCATAGAGGGAGCATAAAAACTGGAATCAGAGTCAGTGGCTTCCCCTCCCTGGGGGCTCCCTCCCTCTTCCCCAACCGGAGGTCCTCCCGACTCCCCCCTGCTAAGCACTTTCCTGACTGCCGGGGACCGTTCCTTCAAGTCCCCAGCCTTCTGCTGCCCGAAATCCCACTCCTGCCCCCCCGGCCAGCTAGTGCTTCTTGCTGGATTCAGGCCGGAGACCCACAAGAGCCCGTGCAGATGAGGCCCAAGAGTTAAAATTGCCCCAGCCTCATGCTGCGGAGAGTAGGACGGTTTCCCGTTGACCTCGGCCCCTGCCCGCAGGTAGGGTTAAGGTTAGGGTCAGGGTTAGGTATCATCACATGACCTCCCGCTTCCAACTTCCCCGCCCCCACGCTCCTGCCATTGGTCGTCCGACACATCCATCTTCACACTGCTCCGCCTTCCCACACCAATTGGAAAGCGAACAGGCTCTTCATTGCCCGATTGGATAATTCTTGGCTGTCAGTCAAACAGCCTTCCCTCCCCCCCCTCCAATTTCCAATATTTGCATAAGTACTAAACAAAAGTGTTCAAAGTAATTGGGAGAAGAAAGCTCTATGATTTTTCTGCAGAGTTGCTGGAAGCGGTGTCCAGGAGGTCAGTGGTTAATTCCTGGAGACTACAGGACAATCCTGGAGGGTTGGCAACCTCTACACTCACCACTCCCACCGGGAGTTAAAATCCGGGCTAATAATGCTCAAGAAAATCACATTTAAAACAATAACAAATGTTGCTGACAGTTTTAATTACATCCTATTCTACTTCATGAACAGAGAGCATTTGGTGCAGCCCGTGCAACTGATTTTTCTTTACACTCTCTAGAAAGCTTCTCAGCCCATACTCTGTTTCCTGATGCACTATTTTTACATAAACCTCTGGTTTACTTCAGTCACTTAAACAGTTTAACTATAGATCAAATTATATTGACAAGAACTATTGGCCTTTACGAAACAGAACATTTTCTAGCTGCAGGAGATTATTTATATCTGTCATGTTAGTCAATGGCTGTGTATTTAAACGAGTCCAGCCTGGTTTGCTCTGAATCATTTCCATTTACCTTTAGTGCATTTTTCGATGGATCTGAAGTTGATCTAACCTTACATGTGTAGCCCCCTTGCCACTGTTTTGTTTTAAGCTGCCTAGAGAGTTAAGGTTATTAAAAAAAAGGAACGGGAGAGAGGGAGCTCGATTCAGATTTGTTTCTCGTGTTGTAGTGCACATCAAACTGATCAATTGGATAAGTTTTTGTTGCACATGTTCCATATTTCTTTATCAAAACCAGAATTGGTTTGATTTTGTCTGTGGTACACAGAGGCACTCAGCAATAATTGAGAATTCAGCAATTTAAAGTGCAGAGTGTTTTACTTGTTAGCTTTTTTCCTTCAAGGTGAGGGTATATTGTACTCTTATGTCTTCGGAAGGCATTACGAACATCTTTAAACCGATTCTTGGCTGTTTTTTGTGTTCATTAAGATGAGGGATATAAATGACAAGAGAATACAAACATAAGAAAATGTGGAGCAAGAAAAGGCCATTCATCCCATTGAGCTAATTCTTCCACATCCCACGTGCAATCTGTCATGGACCCTATCAACCCATTAAGTCTCCCGAGGGAAGGGTGTGCAAAGTTTGTCTCCCTTCACCAAAAGAAATTGAATAGTTATTTATTGTTACGTCTTACTATATACATCCCAGTCTATTTGCCAACCTTAGTATGCCAGTTCCTTGACCCCAGCAGCTCAGAAACTATCATGTATCACACACATTGCTACACTTTCCTACTTACGGCACTCAGTATCAGCATCCAGCATTCCTGGAGCAGCACCAGGGCACGCCTGTTTCATTCTCTGTGATTAATAATCCACTAACGAAATGTGAGAACACAAGTATTTGTAATACGTCATTTCAGAGAATGCCAATTCATCAGTGGGTCGCATTTGCATGCAATGGGCAGGGAAGGTACAGCCAGTGGTGGCCCCGGCTTGGGCGGGGTGGGAGAGGGGGCGCTGGAGAGATAAATTAAGTTTGGGGTGGGGGGGCAGCGGTAGGCCTGCTCGATTTCCTGCTATTTTTGCCACCCCACCTTTTGCGACTTGGGGCACGATGGTGGAGGAAAATGTAGGCCTTAATGTTTTTTGCAAAGAAAATCCATCTGACTCAGTCATTCCCATTAGGCCACGTGTCCCTGCAAGTCTGGCAGTAAACATTATTGTAGGTGTAAGATAATCTCACGCCAGTGAATTTAAATATTGAACTGCCCAAGCAGGAAATTACTGAGGTAGAGATTTTGGGTTATTTTGGAGGACAGAAAGCCCTTATGCCTGCCTACCTGAGAATAGGCCCCGGAGATTTTACAGTGAAGCTCAGATTTAAGATGAACTGATTTTATGCTTAGTTGCACATCATTATGAATTGATTCTTTTTGTTTAACCCAGATGCAAAGAGATGATTTGCATTATTCTCATTATCATCACATCAGAGTCGGTGTAAAGGAAACAGGAGAAACATTTTAATGAAAATATTTATTGAATCATTTTGATGGTGATTGCATCTATGTTTGCATGCTGCAGAAGGAACAAATATCCTCCTTTTCCGTTACTTTTTGTCTCACTTATGTTATCATTGCACTTGTCAACCTTGGCTCTGTGGTAGCATTCGCGCCTCTGAATCAGGAGGTTGGGTGTTCAAGCCCCCACTCCAGGACCTGACCGTACAATCTAAGCTGACACTTCAGTGCAGTACTGAGGGAGTGCTGCACTGTTGGAGGCGCTGTCTTTCCGATGAGATGTTGAATTGAGGCCTTGTCTGCCCTCAGTAGCAGATCCCATGGCACTGTTTGAAGAAGAGCAGGGAGAGTTGCCATGGAGTCCTGGCCAAAATTTATTCCTCAATCAATACCGCTAAAAATAGATTGTCTGGTCATTTATCTCATTGCTGTTCCTGGAACCTTGCTGTGTAAAATTAGCTGCTGTGTTTGCCTACATTGCAACAGGGATTACACTTCAAAAGTACTGATTGGCTGTGAAGTGCTTTGGGAGGTCCTGCAGACATGAAAAGTGCTCTATAAATTCAAGTTCTTTCTCCTTTGCGTCAAACATCTCAGAAAGGATTGGCTCCTTTCTTACACAGTGCGTAGGAAGCTCAACAAAAGAGGAATCTAGTAATGGGAAATTAACCTGAGCAGATAAGAGAAGTAAATGTCGGAGAACATCCAGGCATTAGCGATCATAACATATTAAAGTTTAAAATAATGATTGAGAATGGCATAAGTAAGACAAAGACCAAAGTAATAGATTGAAAAAAGCTAATTTTGAGGGGATGAGAATGGAACCAGGGAAGGTAAACTGGAAAAACATTTTGCCAGACAAAGAGATAGAACAGCAGTGGGAAATATTTAAAACGGTGATCAATAGAGTTCAGGAGAAATATATTCCGCTAAAAAACAAGAACAAGCTAGCCAATAATGAAACACCATGGATGAATAAAGAGATAACAGTAAAATTGAAACTAAAAAAAAAAGCATACACTAATTATATAGACAATAAAGGAGAGGATGACAAAAAGGAATATGAAGAGGCTAGGAAAGAAGTCAAAAAAACAATTACGAAGGCAAAGAGGAACTATGAAATTAAATTATTAAGGAATATAAAAAAAATAAAGTTTTCCACAGATGCATAAATAACAAAAGAAAAATCAGGATAGGGATAGGGCCACTAAAGGATGCACAAGATAAACTCACAGGTAATGACAGCAAAATGGCAGAAATATTGAACAGTTACTTTGCCTCAGTATGTACCAGGGAGACTAACGAGGTAGAAGAAGAGATCAAAAAAGATATAAAGACATTTAAGATAGAAAGGGGGGAGATAATTGATAAACTAATCAAACCTAGAGAGGATAAGAACATAAGAACATAAGAAATAGGAGCAGCAGCAGGCCATCCGGCCCCTCGAGCCTGCTCCACCATTCAACAAGATCATATCTGATCTTCTACCTCAACGCCATTTTCCTGCATTATCCCCATATCCCTTGATGCCTTTAATATCTAGAAATCTATCGATCTCTGTTTTGAATGTACTCAATGACTGAGCCCCCACAGCCCTCTGGGATAGACAATTCCAAAGATTCACCACCCTCTGAGTGAAGAAATTTCTCCTCATCTCAGTCCTAAATGGCCTACCCTTTATTCTGAGACTGTGATCCCTGGTTCTAGATTCTCCAGCCAGGGGAAACATCCTCCTTGCATCTACCCTGTTGAGCCCTGTAAAAATTTTGTATGTTTCAATGAGATCACCTCTCATTCTTCTAAACTCTAGAGAATACAGGCCTAGTCTACACAATCTCTCCTCATATGACAATCCCGCCGTTCCAGGAATCAGTCTGGTGAACCTTTGTTGCACTCCCTCAATGGCAATTATATCCTTTCTTAGGTAAGGAGACCAAAATTGTACGCAATACTCCAGGTGTGGTCTCACCAAGGCCCTATATAATTGCAGTAAGACATCTTTACTCCTGTGCTCAAATCCTCTTGTAATAAAGGCCAACATACCATTTGCCTTCCTAATTGCTTGCTGCACCTGCATGTTGGCTTTCAGTGACTCATGTACAAAGACACCCAGATCCCTTTGAACATCAACATTTCCTAATCTCTGTTACATTTCTGTTTTTCCTACCAAAATGGATAATTTCACATTTTTCCACCTTATATTCTATCTGCCATGTTCTTGCCCACTCACTTAGCCTGTCTATATCTCCTTGTAGCCTCTTTCCATCCTCCTCATAACTCACATTCCCACCCAGTTTTGTGTCATCAGCAAACTTGTAAATATTACATTTGGTCCCCTCATCCAAAGCATTGATATAGATTGTGAATAACTGGGGCCCAAGCACCAATCCCTGCGGTACCCCACTAGTCACAGTCTGCCAACCTGAAAAAGATCTGTTTATTCCTACTCTCTGTTTTCTATCTGTTAACTAATCCTCAATCCATGCCAGTATATTATCCCCAATTCCATGCGCTCTAACTTTGTTCACCAACCTCCTGTGTGGGGCTTTATCTAAAGCCTTCTGAAAATCCAACTACACCACTTCCACTGGTTCCCCCTTATCTATTCTACCAGTTACATCATCAAAGAACTCCAAAGGTTTGTCAAACATGATTGCCGTTTCATAAATCCAGGTTGACTCTGCCAAATCCTATGATTATTTAATAAGTGTCCTGTTATCACATTTCTTATAATAGATTCTATAATAGATAAAACACCTGGACCAGATGGATTGCATCAGCGTACACCAAGCCCAGTTGACCCTGCAAAGTCTTCCTCACTAACATCTGGGGACTTGTGCCAAAATTGGAGAGCTGTCCCACGGACTAATCAAGCAACAGCTTGACATAGCCATACTCACAGAATCATAGCTTACAGTCAACATCCCAGACTCTTCCGATGGGGTTGTTTTCCTTGGAGCAGAGGAGGCTGAGGGGAAACTTGATTGAGATGCACAAAATTATGAGGGGCCTAGATAGAATAGACAAGAAGTACCTGTTTCCCCTAGCGGAGAGCTCAAGAACTAGAGGACATAGATTTAAGCTGATTGGTGGAAGGATTAGAGGGGACATGAGGAAAAACTTTTTTACCCAGAAGGTGGTGGGTGTATGGAATTCGCTGCTCGAATTGGTGGTAGAGGCAGGGACACAATGGGCCGAATGGCCCCCTTCTGTGCTAAATCTTTTCTATGGTTCTATGGTTCTTCCATTACCATCCCTGGCTATGTCCTGTCCCACCGGCAGGACAGACCCACCAGAGGTGGCGGTACAGTGATATACAGTCAGGAGGGAGTGGCCGTGGGAGTCCTCAACATTGACTCCGGACCCCATGAAATCTCATGGCATCAGGTCAAACATGGGCAAGGAAACCTCCTGCTGATTACCATCTATCGCCCTCCCTCAGCTGATGAATCAGTCTTCCTCCATGTTGAGCACCACTTGGAGGAAGCACTGAGGGTAGCAAGGGCACAGAATGTACTCTAGGTGGGGGAACTTCAATGTCCATCAGCAAGAGTGGCTCGGTAGCACCACTACTGACCAAGCTGGCCGAGTCTTGAAGGACATAGCTTCTAGACTGGGCCTGCAGCAGGTGGTGAGCGAAACAACACGAGGGAAAAACTTACTTGACCTTGTCCTCACCAATCTCCCTGTCGCAAATGCATCTGTCCATGACAGTATTGGTAGGAGTGACCACCGCACAGTCCTCGTGGAGATGAAGTCCCGTCTTCGCACTGAGGACACCATCCAACGTGTTGTGTGGCACTACCACCGTGCTAAATGGGATAGATTCAGAACGGATCTAGCAGCTCAAAATTGGGCATCCATGAGGCGCTGTGGGCCATCAGCAGCAGCAGAATTGTATTCCACCACAATCTGTAACCTCATGGCCCGGCATATTCCTCACTCTACCATTACCAACAAGCCAGGGGATCAACCCTGGTTCAATGAGGAGTGTAGAAGAGCATGCCAGGAGCAGCACCAGGCGTACCTAAAAATGAGGTACCAACCTGGTGAAGCTACAACTCAGGACTACATGCATGCTAAACAGCGGAAGCAACATGCTATAGACAGAGCTAAGCGATTCCACAACCAACGGATCAGATCAAAGCTCTGCAGTCCTGCCACATCCAGTCGTGAATGGTGGTGGACAATTAAACAACTAACGGGAGGAGGAGGCTCTGCAAACATCCCCATTCTCAATGATGGTGGAGTCCAGCACGTGAGTGCAAAAGACAAGGCTGAAGCGTTTGCAACCATCTTCAGCCAGAAGTGCCGAGTGGATGATCCATCTCAGCCTCCTCCCGATATCCCCACCATCACTGAAGCCAGTCTTCGGCCAATTCGATTCACTCCACGTGATATCAAGAAATGGCTGAGTGCACTGGATACAGCAAAGGCTATGGGCCCCGACAACATCCCAGCTGTAGTGCTGAAGACTTGTGCTCCAGAACTAGCTGCGCCTCTAGCCAAGCTGTTCCAGTACAGCTACAACACTGGCATCTACCCGACAATGTGGAAAATTGCCCAGGTATGTCCTGTCCACAAAAAGCAGGACAAATCCAATCTGGCCAATTACCGCCCCATCAGTCTACTCTCAATCATCAGCAAAGTGATGGAAGGTGTCGTCGACAGTGCTATCAAGCGGCACTTACTCACCAATAACCTGCTCACCGATGCTCAGTTTGGGTTCCGCCAGGACCACTCGGCTCCAGACCTCATTACAGCCTTGGTCCAAACATGGACAAAAGAGCTGAATTCCAGAGGTGAGGTGAGAGTGACTGCCCTTGACATCAAGGCAGCATTTGACCGAGTGTGGCACCAAGGAGCCCTAGTAAAATTGAAGTCCATGGGAATCAGGGGGAAAACTCTGCAGTGGCTGGAGTCATACCTAGCACAAAGGAAGATGGTAGTGGTTGTTGGAGGCCAATCATCTCAGCCCCAGGGCATTGCTGCAGGAGTTCCTCAGGGCAGTGTCCTAGGCCCAACCATCTTCAGCTGCTTCATCAATGACCTTCCCTCCATCATAAGGTCAGAAATGGGGATGTTCGCTGATGACTGCACAGTGTTCAGTTCCATTCGCAACCCCTCAGATAATGAAGCAGTCCGAGCCCGCATGCAGCAAGACCTGGACAACATCCAGGCTTGGGCTCATAAGTGGCAAGTAACATTCGCGCCAGATAAGTGCCAAGCAATGACCATCTCCAACAAGAGAAAGTCTAACCACCTCCCCTTGACATTCAACGGCATTACCATCGCCGAATCCCCCACCATCAACAACCTGGGGGTCACCATTGACCAGAAACTGAACTGGACGAGCCATATAAATACTGTGGCTACGAGAGCAGGTCAGAGGCTGGGTGTTCTGCGGCGAGTGACTCACCTCCTGACTCCCCAAAGCCTTTCCACCATCTACAAGGCACAAGTCAGGAGTGTGATGGAATACTCTCCACTTGCCTGGATGAGTGCAGCTCCAACAACACTCAAGAAGCTCGACACCATCCAAGATAAAGCAGCCCGCTTGATTGGCACCCCATCCATCACCCTAAACATTCACTCCCTTCACCACCGGCGCACTGTGGCTGCAGTGTGTACCATCCACAGGATGCACTGCAGCAACTCGCCAAGGCTTCTTCGACAGCACCTCCCAAACCCGCGACCTCTACCACCTAGAAGGACAAGAGCAGCAGGCACATGGGAACAACACCACCTGCACGTTCCCCTCCAAGTCACACACCATCCCGACTTGGAAATATATTGCCGTTCCTTCATCGTCGCTGGGTCAAAATCCTGGAACTCCCTTCCTAACAGCACTGTGGGAGAACCGTCACCACACGGACTGCAGCGGTTCAAGAAGGCGGCTCACCACCACCTTCTCGAGGGCAATTAGGGATGGGCAATAAATGCTGGCCTCGCCAGCGACGCCCACATCCCGTGAACTAATAAAAAAAAAATCGGAATTGCTAGACGATAAAAGACCAAGATCCATCTAGTTCGCCTTCAACCATCCTGGTAGTCACATGATAATGGAGTTGTTGACTAACCATGTCAATCTCCAGCAATGAGGTGTGGAAAACCCCAGTGTGGAAAGTTTTGGGAACCTTAGGTCCAAAGTCACCTTATTTTCCCAAGCATGCTACACTTACCATATGTCACATCTCAAATTACTCATATACTTTATCCCAAAATTTTATTTTCTGAAAGAAAGCCTTTTAATTTACAGTCAGCAATGTTAAAGGACATTGGGGTAGAAATTAGTCTGGACCCTTTTACAGGCCCATCCTCAACATTGCATGAGCAGCATGTGCACCAACACAGAGTCCTGAGGCTATCCTGAAATTGGGCCATGAGCCTCATCTATGTCTTTGGGGTGAGCCTGTCACACCGCTATAGGCAGCTCGCCCACGAAGGAAACAATTTCGGGCCACTGGCAGCGACCCTCAGGTAAGTTCTGGGAGGGGGGGATCAGATCAGGCAACGCTGATTTAAAGGGACAGATACGATTTTGGAACTCAACACTCCAGTCAACACACTGTCTTAACCTCGCACAGCTGAACAGGTCAAAGATGGCCTGGAGGACCTTCCCACCAGTGCTATTTAAAGGGATCATGCAGGTGTTGCAGGTTAGTTGCTGGATTATTATTTCTGGCAGCTGTTGTTGAAGTTTCCGGTACTTGGAGAAAGTTGCAATATTACATAGACAGTGTTCTGGCAGGTCCTGCATTACTGTTGATGGCATTTACAACAGTGTGCTGAACAAGATTCCTGCCAGCCATGGGTGACCTGCTAGGGCTCCCGCTGGGCATTGAGCACGTCTGGGAGCACGCAGAGAGGCTACACAGAGCAGATAAAGCTGCGAGGAGAGGGAGGAAGAGGAGGAGGTGCAGGGCACTGAACAGGAGGCCATATCCAATGAGGGCCGTCAGGGACGAATTCTCTTACCTCAACTTGAGCGAAGATCAGTGCATCCGATGGCTGCGGTTCACAAAACAGGTTGTGACGGAGATATATCAACTGCTGCAGCCACAACTGCAGCCTCAGAGTGGGGCAAGGACAGCATTGTCTGTGGCTGTCAAGGTAACCGTGGTGCTGAACATTTACGGCTCTGGATCCTTTCAGGCTGCTGCTGGCGACCTGTGCAATATTTCACAGTTTGCAGTGCACTGCTGCATAAGGGAGGTCACTGAGCCTCTGTACGAGCTGTGCAATAGATTCATAACATTCCTGCTTGACAGAGAGAAGCAGAATGAGCGAGTACGAGGGTTTGCTCACATTGCAGGCTTCCCCATGGTGCAGGGTGCCATTGACTATGTACATATTGCCATGCTTGCTATACATCTCAACTCGGCCATCTTCATGAACAGAAAGGTGTTCCACTCCCTCAATGTGCAGTTGGTGTGCGTCCACACGCAGCGCGTTATGCAGTTCAATGCCCGCTACCCTGGCAGCAGTCGTGATTCCTTCATTCTGCGGCAGTCCAAAGTCCCACCTATCTTTCAACTGGCTCGGCAAGTCAAAGGCTGGCTACTGGGTGACTAGGCCTATCTCCTCATGAGCTGGCTCATGACTCCGGTCAGGAACGCACACACACATGCACAGTAGGCCTACAATGAAAGCCATGCGGCCACACGAAATGTCATTGAGCATTCTGTAGGAATCCTAAAGCAATGCTTCCGCTGCCTGGACCATTCTGGTGGAGCCCTGCAGTACTCCACTGAGCGGATGTCAAGAATCGCCATGGTATGCTGCATGCTGCACAAGCTCGCCCTTATGAGGGAACAGCCCTTGCCACCGCCTATCCATCAAGATCCTGAGCCAGAAGCAGAGGAAGAGGAGGAGATGGAGGAGGAGGAGGAGGAAGAGGCAAAGAGGCAACAAGGTGCACAGGCCCTGTCTGCTAGGGCTCCGTGTGCTCACCTTATTAATGAGCGATATCAGTAACCTCAACGACACCTCCCCGTTCATCAACTCCTCACCTTTCCTCTCCCTCATGACCATCCAATCTTCTTCCTTATGATTACATATTGCTTCCTCCTGCAGCTCATTGCCTAAATAAAAACCACCACCAACTGCGACTTCAAATACAAATTTATAAACTAACACGTGAAATCATGTATACAACATTACACGATTCACCTTTGTGCATTCCCTTAGTGCCTGTTGTTCGTGTGCCTTTTCCTTTCCTAGTGCTCCTACGAGGTGCATCCCCAGTTGCTGGAGCATGGGTGGTGGAAGACTGCTGGCCTTCAATTGAGGAGCGTGGAGGACGAACTCAAGGAGCTCTGGGCTGGGAGGGCCTGGCTTCAGACTGCACTATCTCAGCCTGGGCCGCAGCAGTCCGGCCTGGCTGGCTGACAGACAGCACCAAGGGCACTGAGGAGTGGCGGGAGCGGGAGCAGGAATCCTGTCATCCTGAAAGAGGACAGCGGGTTTGTCTTCCATGGCGCCACTGCCACTCCCCCAGGGCAACGCCTCAGTGATCCTGGTGATCTGCTGGAGAACAGATTGCTGGATTGCAGTGATGCCCTGGAAGCTCCGTTCCACACTGGAGCACAGAGCCAGATAGCAGCAGTCTGAGCTTCCAAACACAGCAGTCAGACCTTGGATGGCAGATGTTTGTGCTGCAATGGAAGCTGTGTCATTGGCCATTAGACGCTGCATCATGGTGGGTTTCACAGGTGTGCTGATGGAGGTGACCACCCATTCCATGTTGGAAAGGATGGGCTCCAAGCTCTGCGCAAAGCCCCCTGCCAAGTTGGAGCTGGACTCCTCCATGCCCGTGACATTGTGCGTAGGCTTTCTGGCAGGCTTTCCAGTGCCCCAAGCATTTGGTGGTGTACGCCCATCAGCCGTCTTCTGTAGCCTGGCCCATCGATGTCATCATCTGGCTCCTCTGCAGCAGAACTAGTGAGTGATCTCACCCCCCAGCAAGCTGGCACCTGTGGTATTCGTTCCCCCCCCCCCCCACCCCGGCTCCTGCGCACTTGTGCTCGGTGTCTCACCACGTGTGCAGATCCCTCCTCTATCCAAGCATCTACACTACACGCAGTGTCAGTATCTGAGCCGGTAGCTGCGAGTGTCAGATCAAGTGACGATATGGCTTCGTTATCACTGTCTTCCTCCTCTTCCACCTCGGACGGTGCCAGCTCCAGTTCTTGGGTATCTGCAATGACAAAGGGAGATGGGCTGAGTTGTGGAGCGGGAGTGGAGAAAGTAAGACGTGCGTACTGACATCACCTGCAGCATGTGAGTCAGAAAAGATTGTGGGATGAGGGAGAAGTGGGAAACGAGGAGGAGGGTTGGGTATGCAGAGGCCCTCGTCATCGATACCTCCAGCGCCGCCAATGGCCACGGCCACAGGGACGACCTGCCCAATGGAGGACAGCACTGTCTCCTCCACGGGGGTGAGAATGTGTAGCCATGCCTGTTCTCCCCCAGGTCTTGCCTGCTGCCGGCTGTTATGCACCACCTTCTCGTGCAAGACAGAGGGAAGTGTGTCAGTGAGTGACCTGCAAGGTGTTTGGGTGATGTGACTATCATGGTTGAATAGCTGCCAGTATGTGACCTGTGAGTTGTGGGTGTGTGGCTTGCAAGAGTGGTACTATGTGAGGGTGAGGTGCAGCATCCAAAGTGCAGTGTTGCGAACGGATGGAAAGAGTTTGTGGGTGGGTGGGTAATGGTGGGGAGGGGGGGGGGTGTCATGCATGGAGCAGTGGTGTAGTTGGTCGGATGTGTCACTTGACACTTGAATTCACCACTAGTGTCAAATCATTGAACTTTTTCCTGCACTGCATCCACGTGCGCGGTGCGGTCCTCCTGGCATTCACTTCCGGGGCCACTTCCTCCCACTGCCTCCGCAGCTGGTGTCTGGAGGGTGTCCCGCCATCCTGCGGGTACAGGACGGCCCTCCGTGCGTCCACCTCCTCCACCAAGGCCTCCAGTGCGTCATCGGAGAACCTCGGCGCACGCTCCCTCGCAGCTCCGGCCATTGGATTTTTCTTCCACCGCCGATTGAATTGACAGTGCCCCTTCCCTTTAAGAGGTGCAGGCTGCCTTTAAGTAGTGCTGGCCACACCCCATATCGGGCCCCCTGCTGGTGCGTGCAGCCAATCAACGGAGCAGGTAGCGCTGGCTGCACACAGCAATCTTGCAGATTATCAGGCAGCACGAATCTCATGTGATGCCGGCATCTCAACGACCGGGCGTGGGTTAATTGCGCACCGCGACCTCCGCGCCCGGTTTCGGGGGTTATCGAATTTAACTTCGGACGTGTCATTCTTGTTAATGGGGGCCAAGAAGAGAGACATTGATGTGTGAAATGATTGGGAGCTGACAGGAACTCTCGGGAGATGTGATTAAATGCTGCAAAGGGTGACACTTTGAGCCGAGTTCAAAGTATTACCAATGATTTCCCTATGAATGTCCCTGGCAACTGACATGGAAGAGATCTCTGATTATCAATCCTCCTGATGCTGAGCTCCAAGTTTCTCAGCAAACAGGCCCACCTGCTCCTACCATTCCATGGCCAGTCCTTTCTCAATCGCAACGATCTGAATGGCACAGCGAGCAGCCATAATGTGAGAGACCCGCTTGGTTGGTCATTGTGCAGAAAGTGGCATAGCTCATCATAGGGCTTCCTTAGAGAAGGGGAAGTTGCCAAAGACATAGCTCCTCACCAAGTCCATCAAATGACCTGCAGGACCGATATACTCATTGTGTGCGGTAATAGCATCAACAACAACTTGCATTTATATAGCACCTTTGACGTACTAAAAATGTCCCAAGGTGCTTCACAGGAGCGATTATCAAACAAAATTTGACACTCAGCCGCATAAACAGATATTAGGACAGGTGACCAAAAGCTTGGTCAAAGAGGTAGGTTTTAAGGAGCGTCTTAAAGGAGGATTCCAGAGCTTATGACCGAGGCAGCTGAAGGCACAGCCGCCAATGGTGGAGCGAAGAAAATTGGGGACGTGCAAGTGGCCAGAATTGGAGGAGCGCCGAGATCTTGGAGGGTTGTAAGATCCTTTTTTGACACTCCCTCACTCTCCTTCTGTTTTCCTCTACCTCCACACTCCTCTCAAGACCTTAAAGCGTATTTTGCATGGAGAGGAGTGACTCATACAGGCCATCTACTGAAGATGTAATAAACACTGAGGGAGCGTTTCTCATGAATGCTTCTATAGAGGCTTTGGGCCCAAAATCGTGATCTTTTGCGCAGCTTCAACATGCTAGCTGACTGGATTGAAACAACCCTGAGGCAGATTCACAGTGATGTGCACAGAGAGTGCATGGTGAGAATCTCTGGGCAAATAGCCTCTATTATTTTCTGTCCATTAAAATGAACAGACAGAGGATCACAGGCCGTGGACCCGTGATTTCCCGCTATGTGCTCCCTGGGAACGTCACCTGCACCGGAAGTGCGGGAGAGCTGTATTGCCCATATGGTACATTCTGCTAGTGAATGGGCTTTATTGAGCGGCTGGGGTTGTGAGTGACCCTGAGCACCGATTCCAGATATTGATGATGTTGCTTGTGTATAATGCTGTACTTGCTCGCAGTGCCAGTGCCTTGTGGGTCAAACTGGTAATTTTAACCTGAGATTTGTTGACCTTAAACCAGTTCAGGTACTTTGGAGAGAGCATCCAAATAGGAAGGTCTATTCGTCACCCTCTGTATGCACATACGTTTCCTTATATGCATCAAGCGATGTTGTATGTGCTATACCTCTCCTGGCCGACCTCCCACCTTGCACCCTCCGTAAACTTGAGCTCATCCAAAACTCTGCTGCCCGTATCCTACCTCACACCGTCCCGTTCACCCGTCACCCCTGTGCTCACTGACCTACATTGGCTCCCAGTCCAGCAACACCTCGATTTTAAAATTCTTATCCTAGTGTACAAATCCCTCCATGGTCTTGCCCCTCCCTCCCTCTGTAACCTCCTCCAGCCCTACAACCCCACAAGACCTCATCACTCCACCACTGTTGGCTGTGCCATTAGCTGCCTCGGCCCTAAGCTCTGGAATTCTCTCCCTAAACCTCTCCGCCTCTCTACCTCTCTCTCCAACTTTAAAACCTAACTCTTTGACCAAGCTTTTGGTCTCCTGTCCTAATATCTCCTCGTGTGGCTCAGTGTCAAATTTTCCCTGATAACGCTCCCGTGAAGCGCCTTGGAACTTTTTACTATGCTAAAGGAAATATATTAGAGCAAGTTGTTTTTGTTGTAAAATAGAAAAATGACCGGGCCCTGAATTTTCACGGGTTCTTCCAATCTCATACCATAACTTTGGCAGGCGATAAGTGGGACGCCTTTCCCCCAAAGAAAGAATGTAAAAGGCTCAGCTGCTTATGCTGTTTCTCCAGGAGTTTTGCCAATCTCCCGCTGGAGAAATTCCAAGTGTTGATCTTAACCAGAGGAGGCTGTGGTAGATTCTGATTTCCTCACATTATTTATTGCTCCCGTGGCTTGTCTACCATTTCATACCAATGTCATCCCGACTCAAAAGTCATCTGCAATTCAGGTGGTGCAGCTAAAGCTTCAATAAACTGTGTCTTAGAGGGACAGAGTGATTGACAGCTAGTGGCATGACATCATCACTGCGTGAGTGGGTAGAACATACACTTTCCTAATAGAAAAGAGCGTTTTGTTCCCAACTGTATCCGCGCGTGGTGAGTTCTCTGCAGGGGTGTCGGAGAGAGATGTGAGCAGAGATTAGATGTATCCACAAAGAGAGAAAATAATTCCCATTCAGCCTCTAGCAGCTAGTCTGGTACTGGTATCAACAGGATTGTTTCCAGTGGCAGAAGGGTCAGTAACCAGAGGATACAGATTTAAGGCAAAACAACCAGAGGCGAGAGGAGGAGAATTTTTTTTAAGCAGCGAGTTGTTACGATCTGGAATGCACTTGCCTGAAAGGGCGGTGGAAGCAGGTTCAGTAATAGCTTTCAAAAGGGAATTGGATAAATACTTGAAGGGGGGAAATTTGCAGGGCTGTGGGAAAAGGGTAGGGGAGTGGGAGTAATTGGGTAGCTCTTTCAAAAAGCTTGCACAGGCACGATGGGCCGAATAGCCTCCTTCTGTCCTATAATGTTATATGATTCTATGAACAGAGATCTAGAAAAAGATCATAAGTTTCCCCTTTAATTGGATATATATGGTGGGGGAATCAAAAAAAAAGAAAGGAAGAAATTGGAAACAGAAGAGATGTATGTACTCAACCATGAACTAAATCATACAGAATAGAACAGTGCTGCCTGTGATGTTAGTCAAGCTGGCAGTCGAGGAACACAATAGGATTCAATGTCCATGGGCTAGGAAGGGTGGGAGGGGGAACTTATTGGTGTGGGTTTCTGCTTCTAGTCACTTTCCCCTGCTAGAAGCACATGTCTGTGGACGTTGGCTGAAAACAGGGTCAAGCTTGAGCCCCTGCATTTAATGGCCCTGAAATTCCATCGGTCGCGATCCCAACAGTTACACTGGGTTCGTGCCTGCCAGTGTTCTCCAGTGCTGAACCTGCCAGAGTGCAAAGGTTCGGGGTGGGGGGCAGGGGGAGGGCATTTGATTAGCATTGGCCAAGTGGGTGGCCATACCATTGTGGGTACATCTCGGGTGTCTGTCTGCCCCAACCTTCCAGGAAATCAGACCTCTGCTGCCAGTCCTGAGGGGAGGCCTTGAGCCCCCGCAAAACATGCGAGATTAGCCTCCCTTATAAGGCGGACCGTATTAACCAAAAAAAATTTAACCTACTATAAGTCTTCGGGTCCAGGCTGTACCAGAGATTATTCGGCAGAAGAAGCAGCATGGGGAGGAAGCAGAGCATACATTTTGCCTTCTGCAAGACACATTCTTGAGCACCAAATCTAGCCATGGTATGTACAGCCCTGTCTACGTCTTTGCCCTTCCCATCACAAATAGGCCATCACCCATTAACCCTTCTCTGTGTGCATCCACTCACACAGCTATCGTTCATGCCACCTCATCAAAAGCCACTTCCAGACCTTGCCAAAAAACAATGGCCCAGAGATCCCTCAGTTATGCCAGGATTGTGCCCGCTGCTGAACTCTATTGCTACGGTTCTGGGGGCCAGGGAGAGGGGCTCGGAGGAGCGGGTCTTTGGTGGCTTGAGAGCACATCTACGGTGCTTCCCCACCGAAGAAACTGGTAACATCAGCCAGAACCTGCCAGGAAAGGGACCAGTATTGGGATCCTCCCCTTCCCCCCCCCCCCACAAAGAAAGGTAAGGATGCTGCCCCATAAGGCTCCCTATGTTAGAAGGTTGCTTTAAAAATAACAAAAACATTATGCACTCTGACCTCCATGCAGGCCTCACCTCTGCCTGGAGTCGAGGTCTTCCTCAACCGACGCTACATTTAGGGAGTCCCCAGCTCGGCCCCTTACACTGATGGCCTCGTAGAAGCAGACATACGGTCTGGAAACTAGGCCCTGCAGCTGGAATCTGGCAAAGGTTACGACAGTTCCAGCATCATTTTGCCGGAGTTATGGCGGGAGTGTGCTGGTTAGGCTGAGGAATTTCGGCATCAACCTGTGCGCACACGACAAATTTAGTACTCCTATAATTGTATTTACAATCATACTGTGTGTGTGTGTATGTGTGTGATTGCGTGTGTGTGTGTGTGTTTGTGTGTGTAGTGTATGTGTGTGTGTGTTTGTGTGTGTATGTGTATGTGTGTGTGTTTGTGTGTAGTGTATGTGTGTGTGTTTGTGTGTAGTGTATGTGTGTGTGTGTGTGTGTGTGTTTGTGTGTGTAGTGTATGTGTGTGTGTGTTTGTGTGTGTATGTGTGTGTGTGTGTGTGTAGTGTATGTGTGTGTGTGTGTGTGTGTTTGTGTGTGTAGTGTATGTGTGTGTGTGTTTGTGTGTATGTGTATGTGTGTGTGTGTTTGTGTGTAGTGTATGTGTGTGTGTGTGTGTGTGTGTTTGTGTGTGTAGTGTATGTGTGTGTGTGTTTGTGTGTGTATGTGTGTGTGTGTGTGTTTGTGTGTAGTGTATGTGTGTGTGTGTGTGTGTGTTTGTGTGTGTAGTGTATGTGTGTGTGTGTTTGTGTGTGTATGTGTGTGTGCTTGTGTGTGTAGTGTATGTGTGTGTGTGTTTGTGTGTATGTGTATGTGTGTGTGTTTGTGTGTAGTGTATGTGTGTGTGTGTGTGTGTGTTTGTGTGTGTAGTGTATGTGTGTGTGTGTTTGTGTGTGTATGTGTGTGTGTGCTTGTGTGTGTAGTGTATGTGTGTGTGTGTTTGTGTGTGTATGTGTGTGTGTGCTTGTGTGTGTAGTGTATGTGTGTGTGTGTTTGTGTGTATGTGTATGTGTGTGTGTTTGTGTGTAGTGTATGTGTGTGTGTGTGTGTGTGCGCGCGCACGCGCATGTACCCAATCCTTCTTATCACAGTGCTCCCCCCGTGCCAGTGTGTAATGTCTGAACCCTTAATCCTTTTCTACTGCTCCGCTTAGATGGCATTTGAGCGGCATGAGGTGGTTGCTGCAGTGGCTCAATGTGAAGTACTTGAGACTGATGTAGCCCTCACCTCATGATGACTAAATCCTCGGCAGGATTTTAGTATGGCAAATTCCAAATAGCATGAAATATCGAAGGTTGCTGATCCACAGTGAGCAATGTGGAGGCCTTGCAGGGTTTTTTAGAAAGAAAGGAAGACTTGCATTTATACAGTGCCTTTCATGACCTCAGGACGTCCAAAGCACTTTACAACCAATTAAGTACTTTTTGAAGTGTAGTCGCTGTTGTAATGTAGGAAATGCGACAGCCAATTTGCGCACAGCAAGGTCCCACAAACAGTAATGAGATAATGACCAGATAATCTGTTTTAGTGATGTCGATTGAGGAATAAATATTGGCCAGGTCACCAGGGAGAACTCCCTTGCTCTTCTTCGAAATAGTGCCATGGGATCTTTTACAGCTACCTGAGAGCTCAGTTTAACATCTCATCCGAAAGACGGCACCTCCGACAGTGCTGCACTCCCTCAGTACTACACGGGAGTGTCAGCCTAGATTTTGTGCTCAAATCTCTGGCGTGTGACTTGAAAACTCATCCTTCTGACTGAGAGGTGGGCCACTGAGCCACGGCTGACACCATTAATGAAGAGCTGTGCTGCAAAAGATGGCGGCAAATTCTTTCTTTTTTTTCTTGATTCTATGATTCTCTCTCTTTCTTTCTTTTTCTTTCTTTCTTTTTTCTCTCCTTTCTTTCTTCCTTTCTCTTTCTCTTTCTCTCTTTTTCTCTCTCTTTCTTTCTTTCTCTCTTTCTTTCTATCTCTCTCTTTTTCTTTCTTTCCTTCTTCCTCTTTCTCTTTCTCCCTTTGTTTGTTTCTTTCTTTCTAAAAAACCCTGGGAGGCCTCCGTGTTGTTCGTTGCGGAACAGCAACCCTTAAAGCTGGAGATGTAAGTTCATTATATCATGCTGTTTGGAAATCGCCGTACTAAAGTCCAGCCAAGGACTTAATCGTGAGATGAGGGTTACATCAGACACATGAGGTTCATATCATCTCATGGAGCTGTGAAGACCAGCACGGGTCAGGACTTTCAGAAAAAGAGAATATTGGAAAGGTGAAAGAAGGAACAACAAATGCAGAAAGCCCGTGCTTACCCAGAAAACCAAAAATGAGGACGATAATTATCGAGAATATTTTCTAAGTGAAGAAAATATAACCTGTTTTACCAGAACAGCTTTAACAGAAGTTTATTAAATTTAATAACTTAAACTAACTTGTTAACTAGACTAATAAAACTATAAATAACCAAATGAATAAAAACTTTTAAAAACTCATCATTGTCGGGTCGTCGAAGCGGATAAAGAGTGAGGTAAGAAAACGTAAAGTGAGGACAGCACAAGGGAAGGAGTTGATTGGTTGGTAGCTGATGAGTGTTTCTTTTTCTGGTGTGTGCTTTTTTTAAGGCTTAGTTTATTTTTGTTAAGCTAGCAAATAATCTAATAAATCGAGGCATGGCAGGGCAGCTCAGACCTATGGAATACACGGCCTGTGCCATGTGGGAACTCCAGGACGCTTCCCGTGTCCTGGACAACCACATGTGCAGGAAGTGTCATCAGCTGGAGGAGCTCGAGCTCCGGGTTTCGGAGCTTGAGCAGCAGTTGGTGTCACTGCAGTGTATCCGCGAGGCTGAGAGCTACGTGGATAGCACATTTCTGGAAGGGGTCGCCCCACAGCTTAAGAGATTGCAGGCAGAGAAGGACTGGGTGACCGCCAGACACACAAGGAGGACCAGGCAGGTAGTGCAGGAGTCCCCTGAGGGCATCTCACTCTCTAATTAGTATTCAGTTCTGAATACTGGTGAGGGAGAGAGTTCCCCTGGGGAGTGCAGCCAGAGCCAAGACCACAGCACCATGGGTGGCTCAGCTGTACAGGCGGGAAGGAGAAAGATCAGGAGAGCAATAGTGATGGGGGATTCTATAGTTAGGGGATCAGCAGGTGTTTCTGCAGCTGCAGACGTGATTCCAGGATGGTATGTTGCCTCCCAGATGTCAGGGTCAAAGATGTCACTGAGCGGCTGCAGAACATTCTGGAGGGGGAGGGTGAACAGCCAGAGGTCGTGGTCCATATCGGTACCAACGACATAGGTAGAAAGAGGGATGAGGTCCTGCAGGCAGATTTTAGGGAGTTAGGAAAGAGATTAAGAAGCAGAATCTCAAAGGTAATAATCTCCCGATTACTCCCGGTGCCATGCACGAGCGAATATAGAAATAGGAGGATAGAGCAGATGAATGCATAGCTGAAGAGATGATGCAGGAGGGAGGGCTTTAGATTCCTGGGGCATTGGGACCAGTTCTGGGGGAGGTGGGACCTGTACAGTCCGGATGGGTTGCACCTCAACAGAGCTGGGACCAATGTCCCCGTGGGAAGGTTTGCCACTGCTGTGGGGGAGGGGTAAAACTAATTTGGCAGGGGGATGGGCAACAGGATGTAGCATTGGAAAGGAGAAACAAGGTGCACAAAGGATTGGGAAAGAAAGATAGTACTAGAGCAAGAAATAGTACAGTATTAGGTGGGATCAAACTAAGAGAGAATACAAGAAAACCTAAGACTGGTTTGCAGTGCATGTATGTAAACGCACAAACCACAAGGTTGGTGAGCTGGAGGCACAATTAGCCACTTGGGAATGTGATGTCTTGGCGATAACGGAGACCTGGCTCAAAAAAGGGCAGGATTGGGTACTAAATATTCCTGGATACAAGGGTTCAGGAAAGATAGGGAAGGAAAGAAAGGAGCTGGAGGTGGGGTTTGGGGGGGGGGGGTGCGGTGGTGGTGGCAGTATTGATTAAGGAGAATATTGCAGTGCTGGAGAGAGAGGATGTCCTGGAGGGGTCAAGGACAGAATCTATTTGGTTAGAGTTAAGAAACAATAGAGGTGCCATTACACTAGGTGTATTCTATAGGCCACCAACTAGTGGGAAGGAGATAGAGGAGCAAATTTGCAGGGAAATTACAGAGAGGTGCAAAAGCTATAGAGTAGTGATAACTGGGGATTTCAACTATCCTAATATAGGCTGGGATAGTAATAATATAAGGGCCAAAGAGGGGGAGGAATTTTTGAAGTGTGTTCAGGAGAAGTTTCTTGACCAATACGTTTCCAGGAAGAAGGAGGCATTGCTGGACTTGGTTCTAGGGAATGAGGCGGGCCAAGTGGAGCAAGTGTCAGTGGGGGAACATTTAGGGAACAGCGATCATAGTATCATAAGGTTTAGAATAGCTATGGAAAAGGACACGGACCGCTCTAAAGTAAAAATACTCAATTGTAGGAGGGCCAATTTCAGTGGAATGAGAACAGATCTGGCCCGGGTAAATTGGAATCAATGATTGGCAGGCAAAACTGTAATTGAACAATGGGTGGCCTTTAAAGAGGAGATGGTTCGTGTACAGTCTAGGTACATTCCCACCAGGGGGAAAGGTAGGGCAACTAAAGCCACAGAGCTCCCTGGATGACAAAAGAGATAGAAAGATGAAGCAGAAAAAAGGGGCATATGACAGATGTCAGGTTGATAACACAAGTGAGAACCAGGCTGAATATAGAAAGTTCAGAGAGGAAGTGAAAAAGGAAATAAGAGGGGCAAAGAGAGAGTATGAGAATAGACTGGCGGCCAACATAAAAGGGAATCCAAAAGTCTTCTATAGGCATGTAAACAGTAAACGGGTAGTAAGAGGAGAGGTGGGACCGATTAGGTACCAAAAAGGAGATCTACTCATGGAGGCAGAGGGGATGGCCGAGGTGTTAAATGAGTACTTTGCATCTGTCTTTACCAAGGAAGAAGATGCTGCCAGAGTCTCAGCAAAGGAAGATGTAGTTGAGATACTGGATGGGCTAAAAATTGATAAAGAGGAAGTACTAGAAAGGCTGGCTGTACTTAAAGTAGATAAGTCACCCGGTCCAGAGGGATGCATCCTAAGTTGCTGAGGGAAGTAAGCATGGAAATTGCGGAGGTACCAGCCAAACAGCCTTAGATAAGAGGGGGTGGTGCTAAAGGACTGGAGAATAGAAAATGTTACATCCTTGTTCAAAAAAGGGTGTAAGGACAAACCCGGCAACTACAGTCCAGTCAGTTTAACCTCAGTGGTGGGGAAACTTTTAGAAACAATAATCCGAGACAGAATTCGCATTCACTTGGACAAGTGTGGATTGATTAAGGAAAGCCAGCATGCATTCATTAAAGGCAAATCATGTTTAACTAACTTGATAGAGTTTTTTGATGAGGTAACAGAGAGGGTCGATGAGGACAATGCAGTTGATGTGGTGTATATGGACTTTCAAAAGGCATTTGATAAAGTGCCGCATAATAGGCTTGTCATCAAGATTGAAGTCCATGGAATCAAAGGGGCAGTAGCAGCATGGATACAGAATTGGCTAAGTAACAGGAAACAGAGAGTAGTGATGAACGGTTGTTTTTCGGACTGGAGGGAGGTATACAGTGGTGTTCCCCAGGGGTCGGTACTAGGACCACTGCTTTTCTCGATATATATTAATGACTTGGACCTGGGTGTACAGGGCACAATTTCCAAATTTGCAGATGACACAAAACTTAGAAGTGTAGTGAACAGTGAGGAGGATAGTGATAAACTTCAGAGGATATAGACAGGCTGGTGGCATGGGCGGACAAGTGACAGATGAAATTTAACTCAGAAAAATGCAAAGTGATACATTTCGGTAGGAAGAACGAGGAGAGGCAATATAAACTAAAGGGCACAACTCTAAAAGGGGCACAGGAACAGAGAGATCTTTTGGGGTATATCGTTGAAGGTGGCAGGGCAGGTTGAGAAAGTGGTTAAAATCATACAGGATCCTGGGCTTTATAAATAGAGGCATAGAGTGCAAAAGCAGGGCAGTCATGATGAACCTTTATAGAACACTGGATCGGCGACAGCTGGAGTATTGTGTCCAGTTCTGGGCACCGCACTTTAGGAAAGACGTGAAGGCCTTAAAGAGGGTGCAGAAGAGATTTACTAGAATAATTCCAGTGTCGAGGGTCTTTAGTTACGTGGATAGACTGCAGAAATTGGGGTTGTTCTCCTTGGAACAGAGAAAGTTGAGAGAAAGGGTCTAGACGCAGTAGATAGAGATAAACTGTTCCTATTTGCAGAAGTGTCAAGAACCAGAGGACATTGATTTAAGATGATTGGCCAAAGAACCAAAGGTGATATGAGGAAAAACTATTTTAAACAGTGAGTGGTTAGGATCTGGAATGCACTGCCCGAGGGGGTGGTGGAGGCAGATTCAATCATGGCCTTCAAAAGGGAACTGGATAAGCACTTGCTCTTGCATAGAGCCGGCATGGAGTCGATGGGCCGAATGGAGTCCTTCTGTGCTGTAACCTTTCTATGATTCTATGAACATTTATTTTTTTCCCCTTTAGCCACAATAAACAACACCCCATATTCAATAGGTCATATGGTCATTTTGAAATTGAAGTGATTCATTTTAAAATGGAATTAGAATTTCTTTTTAATTCGTTCATGGGATGTGGGCATCGCTGGCGTGGCCAGCATTTATTGCCCATCCTTAATTGCCCTTGAGAAGGTGGTGGCGAGCCGCCTTCTTGAGCCGCTGCAGTCCGTGTGGTGAAGGTTCTCCCACAGTGCTGTTAGGTGGGGAGTTCCAGGATTTTGACCCAGCGACGATGAAGGAACAGCGATATATTTCCAAGTCAGGATGGTGTGTGACTTGGAGGGGAATGTGCAGGTGGTGTTGTTCCCATGTGCCTGCTGCCCTTGTCCTTCTAGGTGGTAGAGGTCGCGCGTTTGGGAGGTGCTGTCGAAGAAGCCTTGGCGAGTTGCTGCAGTGCATCCTGTGGATGGTACACACTGCAGCCACAGTGCGCTGGTGGTGAAGGGAGTGAATGTTTAGGGTGGTGGATGGGGTGCCAATCAAGCGGGCTGCTTTGTCCTGGATGGTGTTGAGCTTCTTGAGTGTTGTTGGAGCTGCACTCATCCAGGCAAGTGGAGAGTATTCCATCACACTCCTGACTTGTGCCTTGTAGATGGTGGAAAGGCTTTGGGGAGTCAGGAGGTGAGTCACTCGCCGCAGAATACCCAGCCTCTGACCTCCTCTTATAGCCACAGTATTTATATGGCTGGTCCAGTTAAGTTTCTGGTCAATGGTGACTCCCAGGATGTTAATGGTGGGGGATTCGGCGATGGTAATGCCGTTGAATATCAAGGGGAGGTGGTTAGACTCTCTCTTGTTGGAGATGGTCATTGCCTGGTATTTGTCTGGCGCAAAAGTTACTTGCCATTTATGAGCCCAAGCCTGGATGTTGTCCAGGTCTTGCTGCATGCGGGCATGGACTGCTTCATTATCTGAGGGGTTACGAATGGAACTGAACACTGTGCAATAATCAGCGAACATCCCCATTTCTGACCTTATGATGGAGGGAAGGTCATTGATGAAGCAGCTGAAGCTGGTTGGGCCTACGACACCGCCCTGAGGAACTCCTGCAGCAATGTCCTGGGACTGAGATGATTGGCCTCCAACAACCACTACCATCTTCCTTTGTGCTAGGTATGACTCCAGCCACTGTAGAGTTTTCCCCCTGATTCCCATTGACTTCAATTTTACTAGGGCTCCTTGGTGCCACACTCGGTCAAATGAGGCCTTGATGTAATTCAGCTCTTTTGTCCATGTTTGGACCAAGGCTGTAATGAGTTCTGGAGCCGAGTGGTCCTGGCAGAACCCAAACTGAGCATCGGTGAGCAGGTTATTGGTGAGTAAGTGCCGCTTGATAGCACTGTCGACGACACCTTCCATCACTTTGCTGATGATTGAGAGTAGGCTGATGGGGCGGTAATTGGCCGGATTGGATTTGTCCTGCTTTTTGTGGACAGGACATACCTGGTCAATTTTCCACATTGTCGGGTAGATGCCAGTGTTATAGCACACGCAGCAATCAATGCAAAGTCATCCACATGAGGATTTTTTTGGATAAAATGTAATTTAGTTCAGATTGAACACAAACTACCAAAAACAAAATAAACAGTATAAAAATAATTTAGCATTCAGCCTAATATAGGTTTCACAAAGCATGGTAAAACATTCCAATTTAATTCTAACTGTACCCTTTCATCCTAACTTTTATATAATCCAAAAACAATGAAATAAGAGACGCTACTCTGTTCTGCCTCTGTTTGGGTCCACTGCACCCTATTATACTTCCTCTGCTTTTCACAACCTCAGAAGGGGGATTTTGTGCTGTTCCTTGGGACGTTTTACTACGTTCAGGGCGCTACATATAAATGCAAGTTTTTGTTGTTGTAACACGCAAGGGGAAGTCTCCTCCTGTTGGGTTAGGAGTTTCATCCTTCAAACCTGTAATTTATCAGGTGTTTAACCACACCATTCAATCTTTTGGCATGAAGCAATGACATGTACTAAAGGAGGGAATAGCGTGGTAAATCCTTTAATTAATCATTAACATTATAGGATTAATTCCATAACCCTGTACACCCAGCGGGGAAGCTATGTTGAAAGTGAATGATGTGGAGATGCCGGTGATGGACTGGGGTTGACAATTGTAAACAATTTTACAACACCAAGTTATAGTCCAAGTTACAACACCAAGTGAATGAGTCAGAGAACGGGCTACAACATCGTAGGCCCGATTCTCTGACCCGTGCTCTCTGAGGATGCACCTCCCTGCGGGGAGTATGTGATTATCAGATCAGCACTTATATTTTGGATTTTTCCATCAAGATTAACTTTCTACTTGTTTAAGTTTCTCATGTGAAGTGCGAGCATTTAAAACATAGTGGCAATCATCGACAAATAATAGGGCATTGCACACCTCCCTCACCCACACATCTTAAGCCAATTGTTATTCTTCACAAATAATTTGTACAAAATTATCTGAGTCAGTGGTTCTCAGGTTGGGCCCCACCAAAAACTCACACCGCTCCAGCTAAGGTACGACAGGAAGTGGTAAACCTTCCTTCACATCTGTTTTACACTCTCCTCCTTCACTTTTATTTCTGTCACTTCATAGAATAGAGTCATCAAATCTTACAGCACAGAAGGAGGCCATTCGTCCTAATGTGCAATGTGGCGGCTCTTTAAAAGAACTAACCAATTAATCCCACTTCCCTGTTCTTTCCCCATAGCCCTGCAAATTTTTTTTCCTTTTCAAGTATTTATCCAATTCCCTTTTGAAAGTTACTATTGAATCTGCTTCCACCACCCTTTCAGGCAGTGCATTCCAGATCATAACAACTCGCTGCGTAAAAAGATTCCTACACATCTCCCCCTTGGTTCTTTTGCTAATTATCTTAAACCTGTGCCCTCTGGTTATTAACCCTCCTACCAGCGGAAACAGCTTCTCCCTATCTACTCTGTAGGGAGCCAGGGGCGCCTGAAAAATGGCTTGACCCAATGTTGAGTTGGACATTTTTCAGGCATCCTTGGGGGCTCAGGATGTTCCCTGAAATTGGGCCCTGCGCCTGTTTTATGCCCGTGAAACGGGCAGAAGGTCCAATTTCTACCCCATAGCTTGTTCAGGACATTTTCAAGATGGCAACCAGACACCAGTCACCAGGCAGATAAAGGTAAGAAATAAAGCTCTCCCTTCTTTGCTTTTAATAACCCGAATTTTAAAAGAAAGCTCAAATGATTTAATTATAAGACCACAGAATTTTTATAAATGGAATACGCTCTGGATGAAGCGAAATAGAATTTTTATTATGGCTCCTGAGAAAACCATAACTTACTCATGAAAATAAATATCAAATTTCATGGCCATCACAGCATATCCCCTATCTGTATATAATGTGTGGCCAATAACTGCATAGAATAAATGAATGTTATCTCCCTGTAGATAGAATACAGAATTGATTCAGCTTACCAGAGATAGCATCAATACCGGAACTACTTCAGCTCATGACAGCTTCAATTTTCAACAGCTGCACACTCTTCACTGGGCCTCCATCTCTCCAAATATAAAGGGCTCTACTGTAAATCTTTCTATATTTAGCTGGTTTGTGGTAATAGTACCACATTTACAGTCTGCTGCACACAATCAGTCACCTCGTTGTGTACAGCAGCTGAGGACTATTTTGAAACGATATTTAATTTTCTTGCATTTGTGCCGACATACGGAGATATATAAATTCATGCCGGCATGTCTCCTTGCTGAAACAATAAATAATTGGCTCTGCACGTTAAATAGTTAATCCTCCTTTCAAGGAGTTTGTAACTGATCAGTCGCTTCTGGAGAGAGGTAGGTTCATAATTCCGATGACAAAATGGGGAGCTTCTAAATGGTTTCTGAATGTGTAAGCAAAATTAATTAATATATGTTGCATGAACAAAATACACACTGGAGAACAGTGGAATACTTAGTTTATTCCACTGTGACAAAGATCTTTACAATCCAAACTCAGGAATGAAATGAGCGGAGTGTTCACACTATCCTTTAAATCCAAATCAAGGTGGTGTGTGTCTTGGAGAGGAACTTGGTTTTTCCACAGTGTTGCTGCTCCTGCTTCTTGGTGGCAGAGGTTGCAAGGGAGGGAGGGGCTTTTGAAGTAAGCTTGGTGAATTGCTGCAGTGCGTCCTATAAATAGCATATCCTGCAGCCACATTGGAGGGGATGGACTGCTGTATCCTGGATGTTGTTGAGCTTCTTGAGTGTTTCTGCAGCTGCACCCATCAGTTGGTTGGTGAGTATTCCATCATACTGCCGACTTGAGCCTTGTTGATGGTGGAGAAGCTTTCAAGGGGTCAGGACATGAACCACTCGCCTTAGAGTACACAGTCTCTTCCCTACTCTTGTAGCCTTTAGTGTTAATATGGCTGGCCCAATTAAGCTGCTTGTCACTGGCGACCCCCCCAGATATTGATGGTGGTGGACTGGGTGATGGTCGTGCCATTGAAGGCCAGGGGAGGTGATTAGGCTTTTTTTTGTTGGATATGGTGATTGCCTGGTACTTATGGGGCATGAAATTTACTTGCCACTTGTCAGGTATCTAATAGTTTAGAAAAGGATATAGACAAGTTAAGTGAGTGGGCAAGAAGGTGGCAGATGAAGTATAATGTGGGGAAATGTGAGGTTTTTCACTTTAGTAGGAAGAATAGAAAAACAGAATATTTTTTAAATGGTGAGAAACTATTAAATGCTGGTGTTCAGAGGGATTTGGGTGTCCTCATACAAGAAACACAGAAAGTTAACATGCAGGTACAGTAAGCAATTAGGAAGGAAAATGGCATGTCCGCCTTTAATGCAAGGGGGTTGAAGTACAAGAGTAAGGAAATCTTGCTACAATTATACAGGGCTTTGGTGAGACCTCATCTGGAGCACTGTGTACAGTTTTGGTCGCCTTGCCTAAGGAGGGATATAAAAACAGAAAATGCTGGAGAAGCTCAGCAAGTCAGGCAGCATCTGTGGAGAAAGAAACAGAGTTAACGTTTCAGGTCGAAGACCTTTTGTCAGAACTGGAAGACGTTAAAAAAGTTAAAGTTTTTAAGCAAGTACAGAGCCAGGGAAAGAGGGGGGAGGGGAGGAAAGAACAAAAGGGAAGGTCTGTGATAGAGTGGAGGGCAGGAGTGATTAAATGGCAAAAGGGATGATGGTGCAAGGCAAGGAGGGTGGTAATGGGACAGGTTAAGAAACAAAAGATTGGTCAGGAGTAGCTGTAAATGGCAACAGCAGAACCATTACCAGCACTAGCTGACTGAAAAAATGGGAGCAGTGGTTATGATCTGAAGTTATTGAAATCAGTGTTGAGTCCAGAAGGTTGTAAAGTGCCTAAACGAGAGATGAGATGCTGTTCCTCGAGCCTACATTGAGCATCATTGGAACAGTGTAAGATACCGAGGACAGAGAGGTCAGAGTGAGAGTGGGAATGGGAATTAAAATGGCAAGTGACAGGCAGTACAAGTAAGCTGCGGTTTCACCTGGAAGGAATGTTTGGGGCCCTGGACTGTGGGAAGGGAGGAGGTGCCGTGGGGAGGAGAGCGGGTTTTGGGGAAGATGGAAGAGTGGATCAAGGTGTTGCGGAGGGAGCGGTCCCTTCAAAATGCTGAAGGGGGGGAGGGAGATGTCTGGGAAACTATGGCTTGATGTTCGGCGGTGGGGTCATGGTCCAGGGGGAGGTAGGAGGAGGTGCCGGAGAGTTGGCGTTCAGCCTCCACATGGTAGAGGTCTGTTCGCTACATAACAACTGCGCCGCCCTTGTCAGCAGGTTTAATGACAATGTCAGGGTTGGGCTTGAGAGAACCGAGTGCTGCCAGTTCAGAGGGAGGGAGGTTATAGTGAGTGAGGGGAGTAGAGAAATTGAGACGGCCGATGCGTGCCTCCAACCTCATAATCCCCCAACTCCACACAGCCCGCTTCTACCTCCTTCCCAAGATCCTCAAACAGCACTGCCCCGGGAGACCCATCGTTTCAGCTTGTTCTTGTGCCACGGAACTTATTTCCTCCTATCTTGACTATATTTTTTCTCCCCTTGTCCAGTCTCTTCCAACCTACATCCGCGACCCATCTGACCCCTCCACTACTTGAACAGTTTCCAGTTCCCCGGCCCTAAGTGACACCTTTTCACCGTGGACGTCCAGTCCCTCTACACCTCCATCCCCCCTCCAGGACAGCCTGCGGGCCCTCCACTTCTTCCTTGAACGGAGGCCCAACAAGTCCCCATAACCACCACCCTCCTCCAACTGGCTGAACTTGTTCTTATGTTGAACAACTTCCCCTTTGGCTCCAGTCACTTCCTCCAAATAAAAGGTGTTGCTATAGGAACCTGTATGGGTCCCAGCTATGCCTGCCTTTTTGTGGGATACGTGGAATGTTCCTTGTTCCAGTCCTACTCAGGTCTCCTCTCTCACTTCTTTTTCCGGTACATTGATGACTGTATTGGTGCTGATTCCTGCTCTCATTCCGAACTGGAAAATTTCATCAACTTTGCTTCCAATTTCCACCCTTTCTTCGCCTTCAATTGGTCCATCTCCGACTCTTCCCTTCCCTTCCTCAACTTCTGTACCTCCATTTCTGGGGATAGGCTGTCAAACAATATCTATTGTAAGCCCACTGACTCCCGCAGGTACCTTGATTACACTTCCTCCCACCCCGCTTCCTGTAAGGACTCTATTCCCTTCTCCCAGTTTCTCCGTCTCCGTTGCATCTGTTCTGACGATACCACCTTCCACACCAGTGCTTCCGATATGTCTTCCTTTTTCCTCAACAGAGGATTTCTCTCCACTGTAGTTGACACGGCCCTCGACTGTGTCCGTCCTATTTCCTGCACTTCTGCCCTCACCCCTTCCCTTCCCTCTCAGAACCATGATAGGATCCCCCTTGTCTTCATCTTCACCCCACCAACCTCCACATTCAATGTATTACCTTCCGTCATTTCCTCCACCTCCAGCGCGATCCCACCACCAAATATATCTTCCCCTCCCCTCCCCTTTCAGCATTCCGTAGGGACCGCTCCCTCCGCGACACTCTGGTCCACTCTTCCATCACCCCAACTCCCGCTCTCCTCCCCACGGCACCTTCCTGTGTGAGTGCAGGAGATGCAACACCTGCCCCTTCACCTCCTCCCTTCCCACTGTCCAGGGTCCCAAACATTCCTTCCAGGTGAAACAGCGGTTTACTTGTACTTCTTTCAATTTAGTAAACTGTATTCACTGCACACAATGTGGTCTCCTCTACAATGGGGGGACCAATCGTAGACTGGGTGATTGCTTTGCTGAACACCTCCGTTCTGTCCGCCAGCCTGACCCTGACCTGCAGGTCACTTGCCATTTTATTTCTCGTCTCACTGCCACTCTGACCTCTCTGACCTCGGTATCTTACACTGTTCCAATGAAGCTCAGCATAAGCTCGAGGAACAGCATCTCATCTTTCGTTTAGGCACTTTCCAACCTTCCGGACTCAACATTAATTTCAATAACTTCAGATCATAACCACTGCACCCATTTTTTCAGTCAGCTAGTGCTGGTAGTGGTTCTGCTGCTGCCATTTACAGCCACTCATGACCAATCTTTTGTTTCTCAACCTGTCCCATTACCGCCTTCTTTGCCTTGCACCATCATCCCTTTTAAAGACTCATGCCCTCTACCCTATCGCAGACCTTCCCTTTTGTTCTTTCCTCCCCTCCCCTCCTTCCCCCCTGTCCCTGTCTCTGTACTTGCTTAAAAATTTTAACTCTTTAACATCTTCCAGTTCTGATGAAAGATCTTTGACCTGAAACGTTGACTCTGCTTCTTTCTCCACAGATGCTGCCTCACTTGCTGAGCTTCTCCAGCATTTTCTGTTTTTATTTCAGATTTCCAGAATCCGCAGTAATTTGCTTTTGACCTAAGGAAGGATATATTTGCCTTAGAGGTGGTGCAACAAAGGTTCACTAGATTGATTCCTGGGATGAGAGGGTTTTCCTATGAGGAGAGATGGAGTAAAATAAGCCTATACTCTATGGAGTTATGAAGAATGAGAGATGATCTCATTGAAACATATAAGATTCTGAGGGGCTTGACAGAGTAGATGCTGAGAGGTTGTTTCTCCTGGCTTGGAGAGTCTAGAACTAGGGGACATAGTCTCAAGATAAGGGATCGGCCATGTAGGACTGAGATGAGGAGAAATTTCTTCACTCAGAGGGTTGTGAATCTTTGGAATTCTCTACCCCAGATGGCTGTGGATGCTCAGTCGTTGAGTATATTCAAGGCTGAGATCGATAGATTTTTGGACTCCAGGGGAATCAAAGGATATGAGGATCGGGCATAAAAGTGGAGTTGAGGTTGAAGATCAGCCATGATCTTATTGAATGGCGGAGCAGGTTCGAGGGGACGTATGAGGTGACTAAAGTAGTGGATGTTATTTATATGGACTTCCAGAAGGCATTTGATAAAGTCCCGCATAAGAGACTGTTAGCTGAGATAGAAGCCCATGGAATCGAGGGAAAAGTATGGACTTGGTTAGGAAGTTAGCTGAGCGAAAGGCGACAGAGAGTAGGGATAATGGGTAGATACTCACATTGGCAGGATGTGACTAGTGGAGTCCCGCAGGGATCTGTCTTGGGGCCTCAATTATTCACAATATTTATTAATGATTTAGATAAAGGCATAGAAAGTGTCATATCTAAGTTTGCCGATGACACAAAGATTGGTGGCATTGTAAGCAGTGTAGATGAAAACATAAAATTACAAAGCGATATTGATAGATTAGGTGAATGGGCAAAACTGTGGCAAATGGAATTCAATGTAGACAAATGTGAGGTCATCCACTTTGGATCAAAAAAGGATAGAACAGGGTACTTTCTAAATGGTAAAAAGTTAAAAACAGTGGATGTCCAAAGGGAATTAGGGGTTCAGGTACATAGATCATTGACGTGTCATGAACAGGTGCAGAAAATAATCAATAAGGCTAATGGAATGCTGGCCTTTATATCTAGAGGACTAGTGTACAAGGGGGCAGAAGTTATGCTGCAGCTATACAAAACCCTGGTTAGACCGCACCTGGAGTATTGCGAGCAGTTCTGGGCACCGCACCTTCGGAAGGACATATTGGCCTTGGAGGGAGTGCAGCGTAGGTTTACTAGAATGATACCCGGACTTCAAGGGTTAAGTTACAAGGAGAGATTACACAAATTGGGGTTGTATTCTCTGGAGTTTTGAAGGTTAAGGGGTGATCTGATCGAAGTTTATAAGATATTAAGGGGAACGGATAGGGTGGATAGAGAGAAACTATTTCCGCTGGTTGGGGATTCTCGGAGTAGGGGGCACAGTCTAAAAATTAGAGCCAGAGCTTTCAGGAGCGAGATTAGAAAACATTTCTACACACAAAGGGTGGTAGAAGTTTGGAACTCTCTTCCGCAAACGGCAATTGATACTAGCTCAATTGCTAAATTTAAATGTGAGATAGATAGCTTTTTGGCAATCAAAGGTATTAATGGATATGGGCCAAAGGCAGGTATATGGAGTTAGATCACAGATCAGCCATGATCTTATCAAATGGCGGTGTAGGCACGAGGGGCTGAATGGCCTACTCCTGTTCCTATGTTCCTATGGCCCACTCCTGCTCCTATTTCTTATGTTCTTACGTCAGCCCATGCCTGGATGTTGCCCAGGATCCGCTGTAGGTTAGCACGGACTGTTTGTCGTACTAAATGAACACAAAGAGACAAAATTATAATTTTCATATATTTTTAAAGGGGAACCATCTTTACAAAAGTATTTGGCAAGTTTTTTGTGCTGCTTTTCAAGCACAAGACGGGATATAAATTTTGTCACTTCACACCGTGTCACGTATCATCGTGATTAAACGGATACAAGTCTCTTCTTGTGCTTCTCCCTTTCCCAAACAGGAATAAAAGTATTGCCAAATACTTTTACATGATGATGGTGCCACTTTAATATTGGTTCAGGCATATTATTGCAGTCCAAAAAGAGTTAAAGATGTCAAAATAAATGGTGTTGTATGTCATGGTGCTGTGCAGTGGCTAAGTGTGCTAAAAGTGGGAGAATCAAATCAATTTCTAACAAAACACCAGGCGTGATCACAAGAGACAAGCGCACACACATGAAAGACAGCACATGGTGGGAATGAACAGAACTACTTCTCCGCAAAACTAACTACAGTGGGATTTCACCCTTTTTATTGACGGGGACGGGAACAATAGAGAACGGAGAAAAAACTCTGCAATTTTCAATTCAAGCTGGTTTGCAAATAATTTGAACAGCACTGGCTGCGATAATGTAGGACCACATCCAGGAAACGCTGCTGGCTGATTCACCTCTGGGCAAATTTAAAATGGCCTGTTGCCATTTTCAAATAAAAGGGTTGTCTTTTAGAAAGCTGTGTTGTGAGAGAAAGAGGCAAACAAAAGCTAGTTGTAGGGCGTGCAGCTAATTGACACGAGGACTCTAGCTTGCCACCTGCAACCTGTGAGAACTATAAACACCTTCAACCAATTTATAGCGAGGGGTCTAAAAGCTGATAATGTTCCTCGGTGATCCCTGCCATATTGGGTGTTCAGGCATTTCTTTACAGGCAGGTTTGGGCGTGCAGGCAGCTTGTGTTTATGACTTTAACAGCTTACAAAAGAAAGAAGCTGTCATTTCTTCCTTGGGTGTGTAAAACCAGTTACACTGGTACGTCATGTCAGAGAGAGCCAAGATTTAGCACTCTCAGCAAATTAATGACATATCCATATTTTTGTGCTCTAGGCTTGGCAACTGAATATTTGAAAGAGAAAGAAGGAGAGAGAGAGAGAGAGAGAGAAGAAGTGCATGGCAAAATGCCCAGAGTCTGAATTTGCTGTCTCAATATTTTAGGACTCTGTCCACTCCCGACTTATAAGGTCAATTGTCAAAAGGGCATAGCAAAATAATTCATCAACATCCCCGGTATCAGGAACATTCTTAAAATGAGGTAAGGGAAAAAAGAAACAAAACAAGACACACTACAATTTACACACTAAAGTGAATATAAATATCTTGGAAAATTAAAAAAGGATATTGTTACACACGATTAAAAAATAATCATCAAAAGTAAAAAAAAAATGACACTTTCAGCTTCATTCCTTTCATCTCCTGAAGGCACGGACTCTGTAACTTGTCACCTCAGTGTATTCAATGGTTCTTGAAGCACTAGACTCCTCCGCAGAGAATGTCAGTCCCAGCCCTGGGCAATTTTGACAAACAGAGTATATATTGATACATGATAAAGTATGCTAGAAATCACTCTACTGCTAAAGGCTACTATAGTTTTAATATCATCATTTGAATTAACAAGCATTCTGCGGTGAAATAATGAGCTTTCATTATTCAGGACATCATCCTTACCCAGGGAACAGAGCACCCATTAGCGCTCGGGAACTTAATGAAAATATTAAAAGAAATAGTTTTTTTTTCCGTAAAACTTTTTTTTTTCTTTAATTGGCATGTCGAATAACTAGTGAAACAATAATAAATAACACTTGGGAAGATGGATTGGGCTGACGGAGAGCAAGGCTGCAGTCTGGAGGTTTCGCATGCAGGTGTTACTGTAAGCACACACCTGCGTGGTAACCCTGGCAGGACGACTGATTGCTCTAATCAGCGGTTCACAAAGGCCTTTTGCATTGTGGCTCATCAGCAATCCAAGTCATGTCTGCCTCTCAGATGGCAGGATGATAACCTCACCTTACTGAGGGGAGTGGGGGGAGGTGGGGGTGCGGAGAATGCCAGGAGAACAGACTTTCCTTAAAGCTCACTTGTGTTCAGTCATATTAACAGCCAACAGCTGCATTCAGGTAAAGGTAATGACCTCAGGAGAAGCTGTCTATAGGGGACGCGAACTACAATTTTCCCTTTGACTCCGAATAGTTGAAATATTGTCAGCTCAGCAGCAAGGATTTAACAATTGCTTCAGTCCCTAAAAACTGTTGGAATAATCACCCCAGCCTTCTGACCACTTGGCATCTTTGAAAATTGCAACATACTCCCCCCCCTTCCCTGCCTTCGACCGCAAATTCTAATTTTATGCTAAATTATGATAGTGAAACTTTGAAAAAAGGAAACAAAAAAAGAAACACAATCTGAATCTACTAATGCTGTCTCTAAGAAAGGATTCCCTATTAATAGGATTGGCAGCAGCACTGGATTTCCTACTGGGAGACATGAATTCAAAACCTAACCTTGACTCAAATTCACACTGGCGCTTCCGATCTTAGCTGCGGTATCAAGGGACAGCAATGGGAAGAGGGAAGATCTGACATGATTGTAGCCTAGACCATTCCACTCTGCCAGCTGAACATAATACGCATATTAGAGCTAGCACGGATTTGTAAGTTGTATTTAAGTATAAATGAAAACTTGCATTGTATTTTTACTCCCCTCCAATTTTTTCCCCTTCTCTGCTGAAGGTGATATCTTCCTGCTCCGGCATCTTGCCCAAGTGGCCATTTTTCAATTGTGAGTCCAGACTGTGTTGGCAGACTATTCAACTGCGGGGGGCACCACAGCCAAGTCAGATCCTGGTCTTAACTGACTCCCGCACACTTTCCAACTAGAGTTAATGATAGCAACCAGAAGTTCATTTTTTTCCCTTCATCATCCCAGCTATGATTAGCTATAACCTGTGAAAACTAAGAAAATAATTCACGGAAGTGTATCTTTCTGTTCATGCCTGTGGGAGAATGAGGTACAAAAACAGGTTTTCAACCCAACATTGAGTATAAAATCCAGCCCATGATATTTTGATTGCTGTATATTCACGAGTTAAAAAGACTTGTCTCGAAAAGTGGGAAAGAGAGAGTTATTTAATTAGTCTCACTCACATGGGGGATAAACACTGGGTTTCATACATCAATTCTTGAAGTATTTTTTTTCTCTTGGAAAGATTTACTGCTAATACACTGCTATAAAGAGATTAGCATTTACAGTGTAGATATTAATGGCTAGTTTTGGATTTGGGGAACTGATTTACCTGACCTCCTTTGTAAGACACAAGGCGCCGTGAATAATAAGGCAGTCTTTTTTCCTCTGGAAAGACGGACTAACTGAACATTGATACATTTTACAAACTAGTTCAGGAAATAAGCTTTTGATGTGAACCAGTTATGCAGGTGAGGTTTAATAGCTTAGTAACAACATAACTGCAATACACACCACTATCTCTTTGAGCGTGTTCCTTTAGGCAATAAGGAGGATCCCATGGCCAATGTTTCACCACATATTTACGGGACATTGGCTGATGCAGTGGATTAGCACAGAGCTTTGTTACCTCCTGCCGGAAGGTGTTTACCTGAAACAACTCCGAGCAGTCTCAACCCAGTGCCAGCTCCAAGTGAACTCAATGGCCCAAAATTCTCCCTAATTCAGTGGCAATTGTCATTGAGTTGATAAATCAGAGACAATAAGGATGGCTAGTATGGGGAACGGAAAGAGAAATATCAGACCGTTTCTGGGGGAAGCAGTGAGGGTGGGGAGTGGAGGTGGGGGGGGGGGGGTACGGGGGGATGGAGGAAGATGCTCTCCTGATGTGATGGTTAGAGGCATATACCTACCGTAGTGAGTAAAAGGCCTTACATCATGTCTACCCTGACCTGTGTTTGACACTGTTGCTGGGCGTGCAATAGAAAAGTATTTCATTCCATGGCAATGATACCCCTCATTTTGATGAACACCAAATTTAACCTCTCATTTGAGCACAAAATCCAGGCTGGTACTGCAGTGCAGTACTGAGGGAGTGCTGTAATGTTAGAGGTGCCGTCTTTCAGATGAGATGTTAAACCGAGGCCCTATCCGCCCTCTCACGTGGACGTAAAAGATCCCATGACACTATTCGAAGAAGAGATGGAGAGTTCTCCCTAGTGTCCTGGCCAATATTTATCCCTCAACCAACACCACTAAAAAACAGATTATCTGGTCATCATCTCATTGCTGTTAGTGGGACCTTGCTGTGGGCAAATTGGCTGCCACATTACCTACATTACAACAGTGACGACACTTAAAAAAAAATAACTTAATGGGCTATAAAGCGCTTTGGGACATCCTGAGGTCATGAAAGGCACTATATAAATGCAAATCTTTCTTTCTCCATTTGCCAAAAATAGGCAAAGAAATAAAGGATACACATTTACTCCTATTACTGCTTCAACAGCAGATAACCCAAGTTCACCAGCTTTGTTTCTAGATGCCAAGTTGACTATGATGCTGGAGTGGGTTGGGTGTGTGGCTGTTCAGTCCACTTTTTCATTGTAGGAACCTGAGGGTATGCATTTGTCACTTGTGCTCCAGGAGATCTGGAACCTTTTTCAGGGTACAGGAGAGTTGTTATTTAACCTGGCAAACTGAAAATTCCACGAAACGCAGCTCGAATTTTATTTTAACCTGTGTAAGTGAACTATATTTTGTAAAATAATGTGAACGTTTTAAACTGGTCCCTTCTCATCAAATTAGATTTGCCTGAATAACTACACTCACCGCAGAGCAAAAAATAATTCATTGTGTGAAGCGCTTTGAGACATTTCGACAATGTATAAATACGAATGTTATTATTTAGATCATCAAATAAGCAAACTCTGTGAAATACCCTGCCAATTATTGACCGTGGTTTATTCTAAGAATTAAATTTTGAATCTGATTTCTTCTGATTATTAAGAAAAATCTGGTTTTGACCAAATAATGACCAGACTAAATAAAATGGGATTAGGTTGATATAGTTGTCGGCTGTGGTTTAGTGGAAGCACTTTTGCCTCTAAGCCAGAAGGTTGTGGATTCAAGTCCCACCCCAGAGACTTAAGCACAAAATTTAGGCTGCCACTGAGGGAATGCTGCACTGTTGGAGGAGCTGTCTTTTGGATGAGACATTAAATTGAGACCCTGTCTGCCCTCTCAGGTGGACATAAAAGATCCCATGACACTATTTAGAAGAAGAGCAGGGGAGTTCTCCCTGGTGTCTTGGCCAATATTTATCCCTCAATCAACATCACTAAAGCAGATTATCTGGTCATCAGATTGCTGAATGTGGGACCTTGCTGTGTGCAAATTGGCTGCTGCGTTTCCTACATTATAACAGTGACTTCAGAAGTACTTCATTGGCTGTGAAGTGTTTCGGGACATCATGAGGTCATGAAAGACGCTATGTAAATGCAAGTCTTTCTTTTTTATCCACCTGCCATTTTGCATATTGGTGTCCTTCGGCGACCCTGCGCCCCCAGTGGAGAAGTTACATTTGAAGGGAGTGAAGTCAGAGATGGTGCAACAACATTGTAATCCTGATTCTCTGACCTGCACTCCCCGGGAGCTCAGCTTCCCACTGACAGCAAAGAATTACCTCAATCCTCTCAACATGGCATATACCAATAAAGTGGGTAAAGCCTATGGTGTAGAGGTCATACCTGTGACTTTTATGCTGTGCAACCAAAGCTGCACGATCACTTGCCCTAGTGCAAAACTAAGCCTAGATCTGCAGATCATAACACACCAGATTTCACAATATGGGAAAAAAATCAAAAGGCATTCATGAATATGAAATAATATTTAGCGGCAGACATCAGGATGCAGAATTCCAGATTTTTTTTATGTGCTGATCTAATGTTGTAGCAGGATCCCATAAACTAAACAGAATTACTTCACCAATGAAGGAAAATTATAGGCATTCTTTCACTTCTGTGAAATACAATTGACTCATAGTTGTGGCAATTATGACACATTTGAAATTCAGGACAAACTGCTATAACTCACCACAACATGTGTTTTATTTGTTTTGAATTTAAAATGAACAGCATTTTGCAGATAAAGATCATTGAGCTTTCGAGGAAGCTTTTCAAATTATCCAACAAATTACACAATTTATTTAACCTTAACTATTAATGTAAATTTACATTCAGTGGAATGTCATGTATCCATGTTGATCAAATAATTACCTCATCTAGACCAAAGTCCACGTACCTCATCCAGACCAAAGTCCACGCACCTCATCTAGACCAAAGTCCACGCACCTCATCTACACCAAAGTCCACGTACCTCATCCAGACCAAAGTCCACGCACCTCATCTAGACCAAAGTCCACGTACCTCATCTAGACCAAAGTCCACGCACATCATCGAGACCAAAGTCCACGCACCTCATCTAGACCAAAGTCCACGCACCACATCCAGACCAAAGTCCACGCACCTCATCTAGACCAAAGTCCACGCGACTCATCTAGACCAAAGTCCACGCACCTCATCGAGACCAAAGTCCACGCACCTCATCTAGACCAAAGTCCACGCACCACATCCAGACCAAAGTCCACGCACCTCATCTACACCAAAGTCCACGCACCACATCCAGACCAAAGTCCACGCACCTCATCTAGACCAAAGTCCACGCACCTCATCTAGACCAAAGTCCACGCATCTCATCTAGACCAAAGTCCACGCATCTCATCTAGACCAAAGTCCACGCACCTTATCGAGACCAAAGTCCACGCATCTCATCGAGACCAAAGTCCACGCACCTCAACTAGACCAAAGTCCACGCACCTCATCTAGACCAAAGTCCACGCACCTCATCTAAAGAAAAGTCCACGCGACTCATCTAGACCAAAGTCCACGTACCTCATCCAGACCAAAGTCCACTCACCTCATCGAGACCAAAGTCCACGCACCTTATCTAGATCAAAGTCCACGCACCTCATCCAGACCAAAGTCCACGCACCTCATCTAGACCAAAGTCCACGTACCTCATCCAGACCAAAGTCCACGTACCTCATCTAGACCAAAGTCCACGTACCTCATCCAGACCAAAGTCCACGCACCTCATCTAGACCAAAGTCCACGCACCTCATCTACACCAAAGTCCACGAACCTCATCCAGACCAAAGTCCACGCACCTCATCCAGACCAAAGTCCACGCACCTCATCTAGACCAAAGTCCACGCACCTCATCTAGACCAAAGTCCACGCACCTCATCTAGACCAAAGTCCACGCACCTCATCCAGACCAAAGTCCACGTACCTCATCTAGAACAAAGTCCACGCACCTCATCTAGACCAAAGTCCACGCATCTCATCTAGACCAAAGTCCACGCACCTTATCTAGACCAAAGTCCACGCATCTCATCCAGACCAAAGTCCACGCACCTCATCTAGACATAAGTCCACGTACCTCATCTAGACCAATGTCCACGTACCTCATCTAGACCAAAGTCCACGTACCTCATCCAGACCAAAGTCCACGCACCTCATCTAGACCAAAGTCCACGTACCTCATCCAGACCAAAGTCCACGCACGTCATCTAGACCAAAGTCCACGCAGCTCATCTAAAGAAAAGTCCACGCGACTCATCTAGAACAAAGTCCACGTAACTCATCCAGACCAAAGTCCACGCACCTCATCTAGACCAAAGTCCACGCACCTCATCCAGATCAAAGTCCACGCACCTCATCCAGACCAAAGTCCACGCACCTCATATAGATCAAAGTCCACGTACCTCATCCAGACCAAAGTCCACGTACCTCATCTAGATCAAAGTCCACATACCTCATCCAGACCAAAGTCCACGCACCTCATCTAGACCAAAGTCCACGCACCTCATCTACACCAAAGTCCACGTACCTCATCCAGACCAAAGTCCACGCACCTCATCTAGACCAAAGTCCACGCACCTCATCTAGACAAAAGTCCACGCACCTCATCTAGACCAAAGTCCACGCACCTCATCTAGACAAAAGTCCACGCACCTCATCTAGACCAAAGTCCACGCACCTCATCTAGACCAAAGTCCACGTACCTCATCTAGACCAAAGTCCACGCACCACATCCAGACCAAAGTCCACGCGACTCATCTAGACCAAAGTCCACGTACCTCATCTAGACGAAAGTCCACGTACCTCATCTAGATCAAAGTCCACGTACCTCATCTAGACGAAAGGCCACGTACTTCATCCAGACCAAAGTCCACGTACCTCATCTAGACCAAAGTCCATGTACCTCATCTAGACCAAAGTCCACGCACCTCATCTAGACCAAAGTCCACGCACCTCATCTAGACCAAAGTCCACGCACCTCATCTAGACCAAAGTCCACGCATATCATCTAGACCAAAGTCCACGCACCTCATCTACACCAAAGTCCACGCACCTCATCTAGACAAAAGTCCACGTACCTCATCTAGACCAATGTCCACGTACCTCATCGAGACCAAAGTCCACGTACCTCATCCAGACCAAAGTCCACGTACCTCATCGAGACCAAAGTCCACATACCTCATCCAGACCAAAGTCCACGCACCTCATCTAGACCAAAGTCCACGCACCTCATCTAGACCAAAGTCCACGCACCTCATCTAGACAAAAGTCCACGCACCTCATCCAGACTAAAGTCCACGCACCTCATCTAGACCAAAGTCCACGTACCTCATCTAGACCAAAGTCCACGCACCACATCCAGACCAAAGTCCACGCGACTCATCTAGACCAAAGTCCACGTACCTTATCTAGACGAAAGTCCACGAACCTCATCTAGATCAAAGTCCACGTACCTCATTTAGATCAAAGTCCACGTACCTCATCTAGATCAAAGTCCACGTACCTCATCTAGACCAAAGGCCACGTACCTCATCCAGACCAAAGTCCACGTACCTCATCTAGACCAAAGTCCATGTACCTCATCTAGACCAAAGTCCACGCACCTCATCTAGACCAAAGTCCACGCACCTCATCTAGACCAAAGTCCACGCACCTCATCTAGACCAAAGTCCACGCATATCATCTAGACCAAAGTCCACGCACCTCATCTAGACCAAAGTCCACGCACCTCATCTAGACAAAAGTCCACGTAACTCATCTAGACCAATGTCCACGTACCTCATCTAGACCAAAGTCCACGTACCTCATCCAGACCAAAGTCCACGCACCTCATCTAGACCAAAGTCCACACACCACATCTAAAGAAAAGTCCACGCGACTCATCTGGACCAAAGTCCACGTACCTCATCCAGAACAAAGTCCACGCACCTCATCTACACCAAAGTCCATGCGACTCATCTAGACCAAAGTCCACGTACCTCATCCAGAACAAAGTCCACGCACCTCATCTAGACCAAAGTCCACGCACCTCATCTGGACCAAAGTCCACGCACCTCATCTAGACCAAAGTCCACGCACCTCATCTAGACCAAAGTCCACGCACCTCATCGAGACCAATGTCCACGCACCTCATCTAGACCAAAGTCCACGCACCTCATCTAGACAAAAGTCCACGTACCTCATCCAGACCAAAGTCCACGCACCTCATCTAGACCAAAGTCCACGCACCTCATCTAGACCAAAGTCCACGTACCTCATCCAGACCAAAGTCCACGCACCTCATCTAGACCAAAGTCCACGTACCTCATCCAGACCAAAGTCCACGCACCTCATCTAGACCAAAGTCCACGCGTCTCATCTGGACCAAAGTCCACGTACCACATCTAGACCAAAGTCCACGTACCTCATCCAGAACAAAGTCCACGCACCTCATCTAGACCAAAGTCCACGCACCTCATCTAGACCAAAGTCCACGCACATCATCTAGACCAAAGTCCACGCACCTCATCTGGACCAAAGTCCACGTACCTCAGCTAGACCAAAGTCCACGTATCTCATCCAGACCAAAGTCCACGCACCTCATCGAGACCAAAGTCCACGCACCTCATCAACACCAAAGTCCACGCGACTCATCTAGGCCAAAGTCCACGCGACTCATCAAAACCAAAGTCCACGCGACTCATCTAGGCCAAAGTCCACGCGACTCATCTAGACCAAAGTCCATGTACCTCATCTACACCAAAGTCCACGCACCTCATCTACACCAAAGTCCACGCGACTCATCTAGACCAAAGTCCACGTACCTCATCTAGACCAAAGTCCACGCACCTCATCTAGACCAAAGTCCACGCACATCATCTAGACCAAAGTCCACGGACCTCATCTAGACCAAAGTCCACGTACCTCATCTAGACCAAAGTCCACGCACCTCATCTAGACCAAAGTCCACGCACATCATCTAGACCAAAGTCCACGGACCTCATCTAGACCAAAGTCCACGCACCTCATCTAGACCAAAGTCCACGTACCTCATCTAGACCAAAGTACACGCACCTCATCTAGACCAAAGTCCACGCACCTCATCTAGACCAAAGTCCACGCACCTCATCTAGACCAAAGTCCACGCAACTCATCTAGACCAAAGTCCACGCACCTCATCTAGACCAAAGTCCACGCACCTCATCTGGACCAAAGTCCACGTACCTCATCTAGACCAAAGTCCACGTACCTCATCTAGACCAAAGTCCAAGTACCTCATCTAGACCAAAGTCCACGCACCTCATCTAGACCAAAGTTCACACATCTCATCTAGACCCAAGTCCACGTACCTCATCTAGACCAAAGTCCACACACCTCATCTAGACCAAAGTCCACGCACCTCATCTAGACCAAAGTCCACGCGTCTCATCTAGACCAAAGTCCACGTACCTCATCTAGACCAAAGTACAAGCACCTCATTCAGACCAAAGTCCACGCACCTCATCTAGACCAAAGTCCACGCGACTCATCTAGACCAACGTCCACGTACCTCACCTAGATCAAAGTCCACGTACCTCATCTAGACCAAAGTCCACGTACCTCATCTAGATCAAAGTCCACGTACCTCATCTAGACCAAAGTCCACGTACCTCATCTAGATCAAAGTCCACGTACCTCATCTAGACCAAAGTCCACATACCTCAAATAGATCAAAGTCCACGTACCTCATCCAGACCAAAGTCCACGTACCTCATTTAGATCAAAGTCCACGTACCTCATCTAGACCAAAGTCCACGCACCTCATCTAGACCAAAGTCCACGCATCTCATCTAGACCAAAGTCCACGCACCTCATCTACACCAAAGTCCACGCACCTCATCTAGACCAAAGTCCACGTACCTCATCCAGACCAAAGTCCACGCGACTCATCTAGACCAAAGTCCACGCACCTCATCTGGACCAAAGTCCACGTATCTCATCTAGACCAAAGTCCACGTACCTCATCCAGACAAAAGACAACGCACCTCATCTAGACCAAAGTCCACGCACCTCATCTAGACCAAAGTCCACACACCTCATCTAGACCAATGTCCACGCACCTCATCTAGACCAAAGTCCACGTACCTCATCCAGACCAAAGTCCACGCACCTCATCTAGACCAAAGACCACGCACCTCATCTACACCAAAGTCCACGCGACTCATCTAGACCAAAGTCCACGCGACTCATCTAGACCAAAGTCCACGTACCTCATCTAGACCAAAGTCCACGCACCTCATCTAGACCAAAGTCCACGCACCTCATCTAGACCAAAGTCCACGGACCTCATCTAGACCAAAGTCCACGCACCTCATCTAGACCAAAGTCCACGTACCTCATCTAGACCAAAGTCCACGCACCTCATCTAGACCAAAGTCCACGCACCTCATCTAGACCAAAGTCCACGGACCTCATCTAGACCAACGTCCACGCACCTCATCTTGACCAAAGTCCACGTACCTCATCTAGACCAAAGTCCACGCACCTCATCTAGACCAAAGTCCACGCACCTCATTTAGACCAAAGTCCACGCACCTCATCCAGACCAAAGTCCACGCAACTCATCTAGACCAAAGTCCACGCACCTCATCTAGACCAAAGTCCACGCACCTCATCTGGACCAAAGTCCACGTACCTCATCTAGACCAAAGTCCACGTACCTCATCTAGACCAAAGTCCACGTACCTCATCTCGACCAAAGTCCAGGCACCTCATCTAGACCAAAGTTCACACATCTCATCTAGACCCAAGTCCACGTACCTCATCTAGACCAAAGTCCACACACCTCATCTAGACCAAAGTCCACGCACCTCATCTAGACCAAAGTCCACGCGTCTCATCTAGACCAAAGTCCACGTACCTCATCTAGACCAAAGTACAAGCACCTCATTCAGACCAAAGTACACGCACCTCATCTAGACCAAAGTCCACGCGACTCATCTAGACCAACGTCCACGTACCTCACCTAGATCAAAGTCCACGTACCTCATCTAGACCAAAGTCCACGTACCTCATCTAGACCAAAGTCAACATACCTCATCTAGATCAAAGTCCACGTACCTCATCTAGACCAAAGTCCACATACCTCATATAGATCAAAGTCCACGTACCTCATCCAGATCAAAGTCCACGTACCTCATCTAGACCAAAGTCCACGCGACTCATCTAGACCAAAGTCCACGCACCTCATCTAGACCAAAGTCCACGTACCTCATCCAGACCAAAGTCAACGCACCTCATCTAGACCAAAGTCCACGCACCTCATCTAGACCAAAGTCCACGCACCTAATCTAGACCAAAGTTCACGCACCTCATCTAGACCAAAGTCCACGTACCTCATCTAGACCAAAGTCCACGTACCTCATCTAGACCAAAGTCCACGTACCTCATCTGGACCAAAGTCCACGCACCTCATCTGGACCAAAGTTCACGCATCTCATCTAGACCAAAGTCCACGCACCTCATCTAGACCAAGTCCACGCATCTCATGTAAAGAAAAGTCCACGCGACTCATCTAGACCAAAGTCCACGTACCTGATCCAGACCAATGTCCACGCACCTCATCTAGACCAACGTCCACGCACCTCATCTTGACCAAAGTCCACGTACCTCATCTAGACCAAAGTCCACGCACCTCATCTAGACCAAAGTCCACGCACCTCATTTAGACCAAAGTCCACGCACCTCATCCAGACCAAAGTCCACGCAACTCATCTAGACCAAAGTCCACGCACCTCATCTAGACCAAAGTCCACGCACCTCATCTGGACCAAAGTCCACGTACCTCATCTAGACCAAAGTCCACGTACCTCATCTAGACCAAAGTCCACGTACCTCATCTCGACCAAAGTCCACGCACCTCATCTAGACCAAAGTTCACACATCTCATCTAGACCCAAGTCCACGTACCTCATCTAGACCAAAGTCCACACACCTCATCTAGACCAAAGTCCACGCACCTCATCTAGACCAAAGTCCACGCGTCTCATCTAGACCAAAGTCCACGTACCTCATCTAGACCAAAGTACAAGCACCTCATTCAGACCAAAGTACACGCACCTCATCTAGACCAAAGTCCACGCGACTCATCTAGACCAACGTCCACGTACCTCACCTAGATCAAAGTCCACGTACCTCATCTAGACCAAAGTCCACGTACCTCATCTAGACCAAAGTCAACATACCTCATCTAGATCAAAGTCCACGTACCTCATCTAGACCAAAGTCCACATACCTCATATAGATCAAAGTCCACGTACCTCATCCAGATCAAAGTCCACGTACCTCATCTAGACCAAAGTCCACGCGACTCATCTAGACCAAAGTCCACGCACCTCATCTAGACCAAAGTCCACGTACCTCATCCAGACCAAAGTCAACGCACCTCATCTAGACCAAAGTCCACGCACCTCATCTAGACCAAAGTCCACGCACCTAATCTAGACCAAAGTTCACGCACCTCATCTAGACCAAAGTCCACGTACCTCATCTAGACCAAAGTCCACGTACCTCATCTAGACCAAAGTCCACGTACCTCATCTGGACCAAAGTCCACGCACCTCATCTGGACCAAAGTTCACGCATCTCATCTAGACCAAAGTCCACGCACCTCATCTAGACCAAGTCCACGCATCTCATGTAAAGAAAAGTCCACGCGACTCATCTAGACCAAAGTCCACGTACCTGATCCAGACCAATGTCCACGCACCTCATCTAGACCAAAGTCCACGCACCTCATCTAGACCAAAGTCCACGTACCTCATCTAGACCAAAGTCCATGCACCTCATCCAGACCAAAGTCCACGTACCTCATCTAGACCAAAGTCCACGCACCTCATTCAGACCAAAGTCCACGCACGTCATCTAGACCAAAGTCCACGTGACTCATCTCGACCAACGTCCACGTACCTCATCTAGACCAAAGTCCACGCACCTCATCTAGACCAAAGTCCACGTACCTCATCTGGACCAAAGTCCACGTACCTCATCCAGACCAAAGTCCACGCACCTCATCTAGACCCAAGTCCACGTACCTCATCTGGACCAAAGTCCACACACCTCATCTAGACCAATGTCCACGCTCCTCATCGAGACCAAAGTACACGCGTCTCATCTAGACCAAAGTCCACGTACCTCATCTAGACCAAAGTCCACGTACCTCATCTAGACCAAAGTCCACGCGACTCATCTAGACCAAAGTCCACGTACCTCATCTAGACCAAAGTCCACGTATCTCATCTAGACCAAAGTCCACGCGACTCATCTAGACCAAAGTCCACGTACCTCATCTAGACCAAAGTCCACGTACCTTATCCAGACCAAAGCCCACGTACCTCATCCAGACCAAAGTCCACGCACCTCATCTAGACCAAAGTCCACGCACCTCATCTACACCAAAGTCCACGCAACTCATCTAGACCAAAGTCGACGCACCTCATCTAGATCAAAGACCATGCACCTCATCCAGACCAAAGTCCACGCACCTCATCTAGACCAAAGTCCACGTACCTCATCCAGACAAAAGTCCATGTACCTCAGCTAGACCACAGTCCACGCACCTCATCTAGACCAAAGTCCACGCACCTCATCTAGACCAAAGTCCACGCACCTCATCTAGACCAAAGTCCACGCACCTCATCTAAAGAAAAGTCCACGCGACTCATCCAGACCAAAGTCCACGCACCTCTTCTAGACCAAAGTCCACGCACCTCATCTAGATCAAAGTCCACGCACCTCATCCAGACCAAAGTCCACGTACCTCATCTAGACCAAAGTCCACGCACCTCATCTAGACCAAAGTCCACGTACCTCATCCAGACCAAAGTCCACGCACCTCATCCAGTCCAAAGTACACGTACCTCATCTAGACCAAAGTCCACGCACCTCATCTAGACCAAAGTCCACGCGACTCATCTAGACCAAAGTCCACGCGACTCATCTAGACCAACGTCCACGTACCTCATCTAGATCAAAGTCCACGTACCTCATCTAGACCAAAGTCCACGTACCTCATCTAGATCAAAGTCCACGTACCTCATCTAGACCAAAGTCCACGCACCTCATCGAGACCAAAGTCCACGCATCTCATCTAGACCAAAGTCCACGCACCTCATCCAGACCAAAGTCCACGCATCTCATCTAGACCAAAGTCCACGTACCTCATCTAGACCAAAGTCCACGTACCTCATCTAGACCAAAGTCCACGTACCTCATCCAGACCAAAGTCCACGCACCTCATCTACACCAAAGTCCATGCGACTCATCTGGACCAAAGTCCACGTACCACATCCAGAACAAAGTCCACGCACCTCATCTAGACCAAAGTCCACGCACCTCATCGAGACCAAAGTCCACGCACCTCATCTAGACCAAAGTCCACGCACCTCATCTGGACCAAAGTCTACGAACCTCATCATGACCAAAGTCCACGCAACTCATCTAGACCAAAGTCCACGCACCTCATCTAGACCAAAGTCCACGCACCTCATCTAGACCAATGTCCACGCACCTCATCTAGACCAAAGTCCACGTACCTCATCCAGACCAAAGTCCACGCACCTCATCTAGACCAAAGTCCACGCACCTCATCTACACCAAAGTCCACGCGACTCATCTAGACCACAGTCCACGCGACTCATCTAGACCAAAGTCCACGCACCACATCTGGACCAATGTCCACGCACCTCATCTAGAACAAAGTCCACGTACCTCATCCAGACCAAAGACCACGCACCTCATCTAGACCAAAGACCACGCACCTCATCTACACCAAAGTCCACGCGACTCATCTAGACCAAAGTCCACGCGACTCATCTAGACCAAAGTCCACGTACCTCATCTAGACCAAAGTCCACGCACCTCATCTAGACCAAAGTCCACGCACCTCATCTAGACCAAAGTCCACGTACCTCATCCAGACCAAAGTCCACGTACCTCATCTAGACCAAAGTCCACGCACCTCATCGAGACCAAAGTCCACGTACCTCATCTAGACCAAAGTCCACATACCTCATCTAGATCAAAGTCCACGCACCTCATCTAGAACAAAGTCCACGTACCTCATCCAGACCAAAGACCACGCACCTCATCTAGACCAAAGACCACGCACCTCATCTACACCAAAGTCCACGCGACTCATCTAGACCAAAGTCCACGCGACTCATCTAGACCAAAGTCCACGTACCTCATCTAGACCAAAGTCCACGCACCTAATCTGGACCAAAGTCCACGCACCTCATCTAGACCAAAGTCCACGTACCTCATCTAGACCAAAGTCCACGTACCTCATCTAGACCAAAGTCCACGTACCTCATCTAGACCAAAGTCCACGCACCTCATCGAGACCAAAGTCCACGTAACTCATCTAGACCAAAGTCCACATACCTCATCTAGACCAAAGTCCACGCACCTCATCTAGACCAAAGTCCACGCGTCTCATCTGGAACAAAGTCCACGTACCTCATCTAGACCAAAGTCCATGTACTTCATCTAGACCAAAGTCCACGCGACTCATCTAGAGCAAAGTACACGCACCTCATCTGGACCAAAGTCCACGTACCTCATCTGGACCAAAGTCCACGCACCTCATCTGGACCAAAGTCCACGTACCTCATCTAGACCAAAGTCCACGTACCTCATCCAGAGCAAAGTCCACGCACCTCATCTAGACCAAAGTCCACGCATCTCATCTAGACCAAAGTCCACGTACCTAATCTAGACCAAAGTTCACGCACCTCATCGAGACCAAAGTCCACGTACCTCATCTAGACCAAAGTCCACGTACCTCATCCAGACCAAAGTCGACGTACCTCATCTGGACCAAAGTACACGCACCTCATCTGGACCAAAGTTCACGCATCTCATCTAGACCCAAGTCCACGTACCTCATCTAGACCAAAGTCCACACACCTCATCTAGACCAAAGGCCACGTACCTCATCCAGACCAAAGTCCACGCACCTCATCTAGACCAAAGTCCACGCACCTCATCTAGACCAAAGTCCATGCACCTCATCTAGACAAAAGTCCACGCACCTCAGCTACACCAAAGTCCACGCAACTCATCCAGACCAAAGTCCACGCACCTCATATAGATCAAAGTCCATGCACCTCATCCAGACCAAAGTCCACGCACCTCATCTAGACCAAAGTCCACGTACCTCATCCAGACAAATGTCCATGTACCTCAGCTAGACCACAGTCCACGCACCTCATCCAGACCAAAGTCCACGCACCTCATCTAGACCAAAGTCCACGTACCTCATCTAGACCAAAGTCCACGCAGCTCATCTGGACCAAAGTCCATGTACCTCATCTAGACCAAAGTCCACGTACCTCATCCAGATCAAAGTCCACGCACCTCATCTAGACCAAAGTCCACGCATCTCATCTAGACCAAAGTCCACGCACCTAATCTAGACCAAAGTCCACCCACCTCATCTAGACCAAAGTTCACGCATCTCATCTGGACCCAATTCCACGTACCTCATCTAGACCAAAGTCCACACACCTCATCTAGACCAAAGTCCACGCACCTCATCTAGACCAAAGTCCACGCATCTCATCTGGACCAAAGTCCACGTACCTCATCTAGAACAAAGTCCACGTACCTCATCCAGACCAAAGTCCACGCACCTCATCCAGTCCAAAGTACACGTACCTCATCTAGACCAAAGTCCACGCACCTCATCTAGACCAAAGTCCACGCGACTCATCTAGACCAAAGTCCACGCGACTCATCTAGACCAACGTCCACGTACCTCATCTAGATCAAAGTCCACGTACCTCATCTAGACCAAAGTCCACGTACCTCATCTAGATCAAAGTCCACGTACCTCATCTAGACCAAAGTCCACGCACCTCATCGAGACCAAAGTCCACGCATCTCATCTAGACCAAAGTCCACGCACCTCATCCAGACCAAAGTCCACGCATCTCATCTAGACCAAAGTCCACGTACCTCATCTAGACCAAAGTCCACGTACCTCATCTAGACCAAAGTCCACGTACCTCATCCAGACCAAAGTCCACGCACCTCATCTACACCAAAGTCCATGCGACTCATCTGGACCAAAGTCCACGTACCACATCCAGAACAAAGTCCACGCACCTCATCTAGACCAAAGTCCACGCACCTCATCGAGACCAAAGTCCACGCACCTCATCTAGACCAAAGTCCACGCACCTCATCTGGACCAAAGTCTACGAACCTCATCATGACCAAAGTCCACGCAACTCATCTAGACCAAAGTCCACGCACCTCATCTAGACCAAAGTCCACGCACCTCATCTAGACCAATGTCCACGCACCTCATCTAGACCAAAGTCCACGTACCTCATCCAGACCAAAGTCCACGCACCTCATCTAGACCAAAGTCCACGCACCTCATCTACACCAAAGTCCACGCGACTCATCTAGACCACAGTCCACGCGACTCATCTAGACCAAAGTCCACGCACCACATCTGGACCAATGTCCACGCACCTCATCTAGAACAAAGTCCACGTACCTCATCCAGACCAAAGACCACGCACCTCATCTAGACCAAAGACCACGCACCTCATCTACACCAAAGTCCACGCGACTCATCTAGACCAAAGTCCACGCGACTCATCTAGACCAAAGTCCACGTACCTCATCTAGACCAAAGTCCACGCACCTCATCTAGACCAAAGTCCACGCACCTCATCTAGACCAAAGTCCACGTACCTCATCCAGACCAAAGTCCACGTACCTCATCTAGACCAAAGTCCACGCACCTCATCGAGACCAAAGTCCACGTACCTCATCTAGACCAAAGTCCACATACCTCATCTAGATCAAAGTCCACGCACCTCATCTAGACCAAAGTCCACGCGTCTCATCTGGAACAAAGTCCACGTACCTCATCTAGACCAAAGTCCATGTACTTCATCTAGACCAAAGTCGACGCGACTCATCTAGACCAAAGTACACGCACCTCATCTGGACCAAAGTCCACGTACCTCATCTAGACCAAAGTCCACGCACCTCATCTGGACCAAAGTCCACGTACCTCATCTAGACCAAAGTCCACGTACCTCATCCAGACCAAAGTCCACGCACCTCATCTAGACCAAAGTCCACGCATCTCATCTAGACCAAAGTCCACGTACCTAATCTAGACCAAAGTCCACGCACCTCATCTAGACCAAAGTCCACGTACCTCATCTAGACCAATGTCCACGCACCTCATCTAGAACAAAGTCCACGTACCTCATCCAGACCAAAGACCACGCACCTCATCTAGACCAAAGACCACGCACCTCATCTACACCAAAGTCCACGCGACTCATCTAGACCAAAGTCCACGCGACTCATCTAGACCAAAGTCCACGTACCTCATCTAGACCAAAGTCCACGCACCTAATCTGGACCAAAGTCCACGCACCTCATCTAGACCAAAGTCCACGTACCTCATCTAGACCAAAGTCCACGTACCTCATCTAGACCAAAGTCCACGTACCTCATCTAGACCAAAGTCCACGCACCTCATCGAGACCAAAGTCCACGTAACTCATCTAGACCAAAGTCCACATACCTCATCTAGACCAAAGTCCACGCACCTCATCTAGACCAAAGTCCACGCGTCTCATCTGGAACAAAGTCCACGTACCTCATCTAGACCAAAGTCCATGTACTTCATCTAGACCAAAGTCCACGCGACTCATCTAGAGCAAAGTACACGCACCTCATCTGGACCAAAGTCCACGTACCTCATCTAGACCAAAGTCCACGCACCTCATCTGGACCAAAGTCCACGTACCTCATCTAGACCAAAGTCCACGTACCTCATCCAGAGCAAAGTCCACGCACCTCATCTAGACCAAAGTCCACGCATCTCATCTAGACCAAAGTCCACGTACCTAATCTAGACCAAAGTTCACGCACCTCATCGAGACCAAAGTCCACGTACCTCATCTAGACCAAAGTCCACGTACCTCATCCAGACCAAAGTCGACGTACCTCATCTGGACCAAAGTACACGCACCTCATCTGGACCAAAGTTCACGCATCTCATCTAGACCCAAGTCCACGTACCTCATCTAGACCAAAGTCCACACACCTCATCTAGACCAAAGGCCACGTACCTCATCCAGACCAAAGTCCACGCACCTCATCTAGACCAAAGTCCACGCACCTCATCTAGACCAAAGTCCATGCACCTCATCTAGACAAAAGTCCACGCACCTCAGCTACACCAAAGTCCACGCAACTCATCCAGACCAAAGTCCACGCACCTCATATAGATCAAAGTCCATGCACCTCATCCAGACCAAAGTCCACGCACCTCATCTAGACCAAAGTCCACGTACCTCATCCAGACAAATGTCCATGTACCTCAGCTAGACCACAGTCCACGCACCTCATCCAGACCAAAGTCCACGCACCTCATCTAGACCAAAGTCCACGTACCTCATCTAGACCAAAGTCCACGCAGCTCATCTGGACCAAAGTCCATGTACCTCATCTAGACCAAAGTCCACGTACCTCATCCAGATCAAAGTCCACGCACCTCATCTAGACCAAAGTCCACGCATCTCATCTAGACCAAAGTCCACGCACCTAATCTAGACCAAAGTCCACCCACCTCATCTAGACCAAAGTTCACGCATCTCATCTGGACCCAATTCCACGTACCTCATCTAGACCAAAGTCCACACACCTCATCTAGACCAAAGTCCACGCACCTCATCTAGACCAAAGTCCACGCATCTCATCTGGACCAAAGTCCACGTACCTCATCTAGAACAAAGTCCACGTACCTCATCTAGACCAAAGTCCACGCGACTCATCTAGACCAAAGTCCACGTACCTCATCTCGACCAAAGTCCACGTACCTCATCTAGACCAAAGTCCACGCGACTCATCTGGACCAAAGTCCACGTACCTCATCTGGACCAAAGTCCACGTACCTCATCCAGACCAAAGTCCACGTACCTCATCCAGAACAAAGTCCACGTACCTCATCTAGACCAAAGTCCACGTACCTCATCCAGACAAAAGTCCATGTACCTCAGCTAGACCACAGTTCACGCACCTCATCCAGACCAAAGTCCACGCACCTCATCTAGACCAAAGTCCACGTACCTCATCGAGACCAAAGTCCACGCACCTCATCTGGACCAAAGTCCACGTACCTCATCTAGACCAAAGTCCACGTACCTCATCCAGACCAAAGTCCACGCACCTCATCTAGACCAAAGTCCACGCATCTCATCTAGACCAAAGTCCACGTACCTAATCTAGACCAAAGTTCACGCACCTCATCTAGACCAAAGTCCACGTACCTCATCTAGACCAAAGTCCACGTACCTCATCCAGACCAAAGTCGACGTACCTCATCTGGACCAAAGTACACGCACCTCATCTGGACCAAAGTTCACGCATCTCATCTAGACCCAAGTCCACGTACCTCATCTAGACCAAAGTCCACACACCTCATCTAGACCAAAGTCCACGCACCTCATCTAGACCAAAGTCCACGCACCTCATCTAGAGCAAAGTACACGCACCTCATCTAGACCAAGGTCCACGTACCTCATCTAGACCAAAGTCCACGTACCTCATCCAGACAAAAGTCCATGTACCTCAGCTAGACCACAGTTCACGCACCTCATCCAGACCAAAGTCCACGCACCTCATCTAGACCAAAGTCCACGTACCTCATCTAGACCAAAGTCCATGCACCTCATCTGGACCAAAGTCCACGTATCTCATCTAGACCAAAGTCCACGTACCTCATCCAGACCAAAGTCCACGCACCTCATCTAGACCAAAGTCCACGCATCTCATCTGGACCAAAGTCCACGTACCTAATCTAGACCAAAGTTCACGCACCTCATCTAGACCAAAGTCCACGTACCTCATCTAGACCAAAGTCCACGTACCTCATCCAGACCAAAGTCGACGTACCTCATCTGGACCAAAGTACACGCACCTCATCTGGACCAAAGTTCACGCATCTCATCTAGACCCAAGTCCACGTACCTCATCTAGACCAAAGTCCACACACCTCATCTAGACCAAAGTCCACGCACCTCATCTAGACCAAAGTCCACGCGTCTCATCTCGAGCAAAGTACACGCACCTCATCTAGACCAAAGTCCACGTACCTCATCTAGACCAAAGTCCACGTACCTCATCTAAACCAAAATCCACGTACCTCATCCAGACCAAAGTCCACGCACCTCATCCAGACCAAAGTCCACGCAACTCATCCAGACCAAAGTCCACGTACCTCATCTAGACCAAAGTCCACGCACCTCATCTAGACCAAAGTCCACGTACCTCATCTAGACCAAAGTCCACGTACCTCATCCAGACAAAAGTCCACGCACCTCATCTAGACCAATGTCCACGCACCTCATCTAGACCAAAGTCCACGTACCTCATCTAGACCAAAGTCCACGTACCTCATCTAGACCAAAGTCCACGCACCTCATCCAGACGTAAGTCCACGTACCTCATCTAGACCAAAGTCCACGCACCTCATCTAGACCAAAGTCCACACACCTCATCTAGACCAAAGTCCACGTACCTCATCTAGACCAAAGTCCACGTACCTCATCCAGACCAAAGTCCACGCACCTCATCTAGACCAATGTCCACGCACCTCATCCAGACCAAAGTTGACGCACCTCATCTAGACCAAAGTCCACGTACCTCATCGAGACCAAAGTCCACGTAACTCATCTAGACCAAAGTCCACGTACCTCATCTAGACCAAAGTCCACGCACCTCATCTAGACCAAAGTTCATGCATCTCATCTGGACCAAAGTCCACGTACCTCATCTGGACCAAAATCCACGCACCTCATCGAGACCAAAGTCCACGCGTCTCATCTAGACCAAAGTCCACGTACCTCATCTAGACCAAAGTCCACGTACCTCATCTAGACCAAAGTCCACGTACCTCATCTCGACCAAAGTCGACGCGACTCATCGAGACCAAAGTCCACGCATCTCATCTACACCAAAGTCCACGTACCTCATCCAGACCAAATTCCACGTACCTCATCCAGACCAAAGTACACGTACCTCATCTAGACCAAAGTCCACGCACCTCATCTAGACCAAAGTCCAAGCACCGCATCTGGACCAAAGTCCACGCACCTCATCTACACCAAAGTCCACGCAACTCATCCAGACGAAAGTCCACTTACCTCATCTAGATCAAAGTCCATGCACCTCATCCAGACCAAAGTCCACGCACCTCATCTGGACCAAAGTCCACGTACCTCATCCAGACAAAAGTCCATGTACCTCAGCTAGACCACAGTCCACGCACCTCATCCAGACCAAAGTCCACGCACCTCATCTAGACCAAAGTCCACGTACCTCATCTAAACCAAAGTCCACGCACCTCATCTGGACCAAAGTCCACGTACCTCATCTGGACCAAAGTCCACGTACCTCATCTAGACCAAAGTCCACGTACCTCATCCAGACCAAAGTCCACGCACCTCATCTAGACCAATGTCCACGCACCTCATCTAGACCAAAGTCCACGTACCTCATCTAGACCAAAGTCCACGTACCTCATCTAGTCCAAAGTTCACGTACCTCATCTAGACCAAAGTCCACGTACCTCATCTAGATCAAAGTCCACGCACCTCATCTGGACCAAAGTCCATGCATCTCATCTGGACCAAAGTCCACGCATCTCATCTAGACCAAAGTCCACGTACCTCATCTAGACCAAAGTCCACGCGACTCATCTCGACCAAAGTCCACGTACCTCATCTAGACCAATGTCCACGCGACTCATCTGGACCAAAGTCCACGTACCTCATCTAGACCAAAGTCCACGCGACTCATCTAGACCAAAGTCCATGTACCTCATCTAGACCAAATTCCACGCACCTCATCTAGACCAAAGTCCACGTGACTCATCTAGACCAAAGTCCATGTACCTCATCTAGACCAAAGTCCACGCACCTCATCCAGACCAAAGTCCACGCGCCTCATCTAGACCAAAGTCCACGCACATCATCTAGACCAAAGTCCACGTACCTCATCCAGACCAAAGTCCACGTACCTCATCTAGACCAAAGTCCACGCACCTCATCTAGAACAAAGTCCACGCACCTCATCCAGACCAAAGTCCACGCACCTCATCCAGACCAAAGTCCACGCACCTCATCCAGAGCAAAGTCCACGTACCTCATCTAGACCAAAGTCCACGCACCTCATCTAGACCAAAGTCCACGTACCTCATCTAGACCAAAGTCCACGCACCTCATCTAGAGCAAAGTTCACGCACCTCATCTCGACCAAAGTCCACGTACCTCATCTAGACCAAAGTCCACGTACCTCATCTAGACCAAAGTCCACGTACCTCATCTAGACCAAAGTCCACGCACCTCATCTAGACCAAAGTCCACATACCTCATCTGGAGCAAAATCCACGCACCTCATCTAGACCAAAGTCCACGCGTCTCATCTAGACCAAAGTCCACGTACCTCATCTAGACCAAAGTCCACGTACCTCATCTAGACCAAAATCCACGTACCTCATCGAGACCAAAGTCCACGTACCTCATCTAGATCAAAGTCTACGCACCTCATCTAGACCAAAGTCCATGCATCTCATCTGGACCAAAGTCCACGCATCTCATCTAGACCAAAGTCCACATACCTCATCTAGACCAAAGTCCACGCAACTCATCTCGACCAAAGTCCACGTACCTCATCCAGACCAATGTCCACGGGACTCATCTAGACCAAAGTCCACGTACCTCATCGAGACCAAAGTCCACGCGACTCATCTCGACCAAAGTCCATGTACCTCATCTACACCAAATTCCACGCACCTCATCTAGACCAAAGTCCACGTGACTCATCTAGACCAAAGTCCATGTACCTCATCTAGACCAAAGTCCACGCACCTCATCCAGACCAAAGTCCATGTACCTCATCTAGACCAAAGTCCACGCACCTCATCTAGACCAAAGTCCACGTACCTCATCCAGACCAAAGTCCACGCACCTCATCCAGACCAAAGTCCACGCACCTCATCAAGACCAAAGTCCACGTACCTCATCCAGACCAAAGTCCACGCACCTCATCCAGACCAAAGTCCACGTACCTCATCTAGACCGAAGTCCACGCACCTCATCTAGACCAAAGTCCACGCACCTCATCTACACCAAAGTCCACGCACCTCATCTACACCAAAGTCCACGCACCTCATCTACACCAAAGTCCACGCACCTCATCTAGACCAAAGTCCACGTACCTCATTTAGAACAAAGTCCACGTACCTCATCTCGACCAAAGTCCACGTACCTCATCCAGACCAAAGTCCACGCACCTCATCCAGACCAAAGTCCACACACCTCATCTAGCCCAAAGTCCATGTACCTGATCGAGACCAAAGTCCACGCATCTCATCCAGACCAAAGTCCACGTACCTCATCTAGACCAAAGTCCACACACCTCATCTAGACCAAAGTCCACGCGTCTCATCTAGACCAACTCCACGTACCTCATCTCGACCAAAGTCCAGGTACCTCATCTCGACCAAAGCCCACGCGACTCATCTAGACCAAAGTCCACGTACCTCATCTAGACCAAAATCCACGTACCTCATCGAGACCAAAGTCCACGTACCTCATCTAGATCAATGTCTACGCACATCATCTCGACCAAAGTCCACGCAACTCATCTAGACCAAAGTCCAAGCGACTCATCTCGACCAAAGTCCACGTACCTCATCTAGACCAAAGTCCACGCACCTCATCTGGACCAAAGTCCACGCAACTCATCTAGACCAAAGTCCATGTACCTCATCTTGACCAAAGTCCACACACCTCATCCAGACCAAAGTCCATGTACCTCATCTAGACCAAAGTCCACGCACCTCATCGAGACCAAAGTCCACGTACCTCATCCAGACCAAAGTCCACGCACCTCATCCAGACCAAAGTCCACGCACCTCATCTGGACCAAAGTCCACGCACCTCATCCAGACCCAAGTCCACATACTTCATATAGACCAAAGTCCACGCACCTCATCTAGACCAAAGTCCACGCACCTCATCTAGACCAAAGTCCACGCACCTCATCCAGACCAAAGTCCACGCACCTCATCCAGACCAAAGTCCACGCACCTCATCTAGACCAAAGTCCACGCACCTCATCTAGACCAAAGTCCACGCACCTCATCTACACCAAAGTCCACGTACCTCATCTACACCAAAGTCCACGCACCTCATCTACACCAAAGTCCACGCACCTCATCCAGACCAAAGTCCACGTACCTCATCTCGACCAAAGTCCACGTACCTCATCTAGACCAAAGTCCACGCACCTCATCTACACCAAAGTCCACGCACCTCATCTAGAACAAAGTCCACGTACCTCATCTAGAACAAAGTCCACGTACCTCATCTCGACCAAAGTCCACGTACCTCATCCAGACCAAAGTCCACGCACCTCATCCAGACCAAAGTCCACACACCTCATCTAGACCAAAGTCCATGTACCTGATCGAGACCAAAGTCCACGCACCTCATCCAGACCAAAGTCCACGCACCTCATCCAGACCAAAGTCCACGTACCTCATCCAGACCAAAGTCCACGCACCTCATCCAGACCAAAGTCCACACACCTCATCTAGACCAAAGTCCATGTACCTGATCGAGACCAAAGTCCACGCACCTCATCCAGACCAAAGTCCACGTACCTCATCTAGACCAAAGTCCACACACCTCATCTGGACCAAAGTCCACGCACCTCATCGAGACCAAAGTCCACGCGTCTCATCTAGACCAAAGTCCACGTACCTCATCTCGACCAAAGTCCAGGTACCTCATCTCGACCAAAGCCCACGCGACTCATCTAGACCAAAGTCCACGTACCTCATCTAGACCAAAATCCACGTACCTCATCGAGACCAAAGTCCACGTACCTCATCTAGATCAATGTCCACGCACATCATCTCGACCAAAGTCCACGCAACTCATCTAGACCAAAGTCCACGTACCTCATCTAGACCAATGTCCACGCGACTCATCTCGACCAAAGTCCACGTACCTCATCTAGACCAAAGTCCACGCGACTCATCTGGACCAAAGTCCACATACCTCATCTAGACCAAAGTCCACGCACCTCATCTGGACCGAAGTCCACGCAACTCATCTAGACCAAAGTCCATGTACCTCATCTTGACCAAAGTGCACACACCTCATCCAGACCATAGTCCATGTACCTCATCTAGACCAAAGTCCACGCACCTCATCTAGACCAAAGTCCACGTACCTCATCCAGACCAAAGTCCACGCACCTCATCCAGACCAAAGTCCACGCACCTCATCTGGACCAAAGTCCACGCACCTCATCCAGACCCAAGTCCACATACTTCATCTAGACCAAAGTCCACGCACCTCATCTAGACCAAAGTCCACGCACCTCATCTAGACCAAAGTCCACGCATCTCATCTGGACAAAAGTCCACGCACCTCATCTACACCAAAGTCCACGCACCTCATCTAGACCAAAGTCCACGCACCTCATCTACACCAAAGTCCAAGCACCTCATCCAGACCAAAGTCCACGCACCTCATCTAGACCAAAGTCCATGTACCTCATCTAGACCAATGTCCACGCACCTCATCCAGACCAAAGTCCACGCACCTCATCTAGACCAAAGTCCACGTACCTGATCCAGACCAAAGTCCATGCACCTCATCTAGACCAAAGTCCACGTACGTCATCTCGATCAATGTCCACGTGCCTCATCCAGACCAAAGTCCACGTACCTCATCTAGACCAAAGTCCACGCACCTCATCTAGACCAAAGTCCACGCACCTCATCTAGACCAAAGTTCACGCATCTCATCTAGACCCAAGTCCACGTACCTCATCTAGACCAAAGTCCACACAACTCATCTAGACCAAAGTCCACGCACCTCATCTAGACCAAAGTCCACGCGTCTCATCTAGACCAAAGTCCACGTACCTCATCTAGACCAAAGTCCACGTACCTCATCTCGACCAAAGTCCACGCGACTCATCTAGACCAAAGTCCATGTACCTCATCTATACCAAAGTCCACGCACCTCATCCAGACCAAAGTCCATGTACCTCATCTAGACCAAAGTCCATGCACCTCATCTGGACCAAAGTCCACGTACCTCATCCAGACCAAAGTCCACGCACCTCATCTAGACCAAAGTCCACGCGACTCATCCAGACCAAAGTCCACGTACCTCATCTCGACCAATGTCCACGCGACTCATCTAGACCAAAGTCCACGTACCTCATCTGGACCAAAGTCCACGTACCTCATCTCGACCAAAGTCCACGCGACTCATCTAGACCAAAGTCCACGCACCTCATCCAGACCAAAGTCCATGTACCTCATCTAGACCAAAGTCCACGCGACTCATCTAGACCAAAGTCCACGTACCTCATCCAGACCAAAGTCCACGCACCTCATCCAGACCAAAGTCCACGCACCTCATCTAGACCAAAGTCCATGTACCTCATCTAGACCAAAGTCCACGCACCTCATCCAGACTAAAGTCCATGTACCTCATCTAGACCAAAGTCCACGCACCTCATCTAGTCCAAAGTCCACGTACCTCATCCAGACCAAAGTCCACGCACATCATCCAGACCAAAGTCTACGCACCTCATCCAGACCAAAGTCCACGCACCTCATGTAGACCAAAGTCCACGCACCTCATCTAGACCAAAGTCCACGCACCTCATCTAGACCAAAGTCCACGCACCTCATCTAGACCAAAGTCCACGCACCTCATCTCGACCAAAGTCCACGCACCTCATCTGCACCAAAGTCCACGTACCTCATCTACACCAATGTCCACGCACCTCATCTGCACCAAAGTCCACGCACCTCATCTAGACCAAAGTCCACGTACCTCATCTAGACCAAAGTCCACATACCTCATCCAGACCAAAGTCCATTTACCTTACCTAGATCAAAGTTCATGTGTAACTTTCTCCCCCCTCCTCATTTTCTATCGGTGTTCTCCCCTGCGCCCGCCTCTCCTGAAGGCACCGATGTTTGCGGGGGTAGAGTCGCACGAGGTATCAGTTACCCTGCTGTCCCCTGCCAAGTGGTTGAAAGAAAAATAAAGACATGCATTTATACAACGCCTTTCACGACCTTGGGACGTCCCAAAGCACTTTACAGCCAATGAAATACTTTTGAAGCGTAGTCACTGTTGTAATAAATGAAACACGGCAGCCAATTCGGTTGAGGGATAAATATTGGCCAGGACACCGGCGAGAACTCCCCAGCTCTTCTTCAAAATAGTGCCATGGGATCTTTTATGTCCACCTGAGAGGATAGGTTTAACATCTCATCCGAAAGATGGCATGTCCAACAGTGCAGCACTCTCTCAGTATTGTACTGGAGTGTCAGCCTAGATTTTGTGCTCAAGTCTCTGGAGTGGGACTCTGAACTCACAAGCTTTTGACTCAGAGGTGAGAGTGCTAACTGAGCCACAGCTGACATTCTATGTGTAAAGCTAGAGGGCAGCCTAGATTTTTCAATTGGTGTTAAGTCCTTTAAAATATATGGGTTAATGCCAATGCTAAAATGATTGGAAAATCCAGGTTTATGAGTGTCAGTGGGCTGCTCAAACACAAGCTCAACCCTATCCTCACCCAACGACAGTACACTTGCACTTCCAGCATGGGTAAGCTGGGATAGTGATGAGGAATGAGAACCCTGGCTAATTTTGCTCTTCCTAACCTTGGGGCATTGAAGCCAATTGTAATAACAGAACTGCTCCCCTGGCTAATTCAGCACGGACTCTTAATCAACCTTGGGAACCTTTTTCTCAGCTACTCACTGTCTTAACCAGCTGGACTATCAGGGGAACCCCCAGGGCCTTGTAATTTGAAATGGCAAACACCAACACAATGTGGATCTGAAAACACAAGTGCAGTAATGATATCGGATTACACTGTACTATCCAATTAATTCATCAAAACAAGTGGTGGTTTTTGTTTTTGCAGGACGTGGTTGCCATTAAAACTTTTGTACTACCCTTCACTTTGAGAAATCTTGTTGTATGTCCGTCCATACCTTGCTTCTAACTAGGTCAGATAAGTCGCTTTTGCACAATGACTAAGAAAACTAGGGTCAATTGCGTACTCTTGCACTTCTAATGGGAGAGTGTGATGGAAAATTGCAGCAGTACAACCTGTGAGTACGCTTTCACTAAAATGAAAGAGAATTCTGCTCTCTGTTTGGAGCAGAGGAGCACTGAATTGGCCCTACTACATCAAAAGGTGCCTTATTAGGAATATAAGCATTTGGAATTTGGCTTTGATTTGGAGCCATCTTCACAATGCACCACCACCACAACAACAACAACAACTCGCATTTATATAGCGCCTTTAACGTAGTAAATCATCCCAAGATGCTTCACAGGAGCGTTTATCAAACAAAATTTGACACCGGGCCACATAAGGAGATATTAGGACAGGTGTCCAAAAGCTTGGTCACAGAGGTAGGTTTTAACGAATATCTTAAAGGAGGGTAAAGAGGTAGAGAGGTTTAGGGAGGGAATTCCAGAGCTTAGGGCCCAGGCAGTGGAAGGCATGGCCGCCAATGGTGGGACGATTAAAATCGGGGATGCACAAGAGGCCAGAATTGGAGGAACGCAGAGATCTCGGATGGTTGTAGGGCTGGAGGAGGTTACAGAGATAGGGAGGGGGCGAGGTCATGGAGAGATTTGAAAACAAGGATGAGAATTTTAAAATCGAGGCATTGCCAGCGAGCACAAGGGTGAAGGGTGAATGGGACTTGGTGCGAGTTAGGATACGGGCAATATACCTGCAATACTTACGAATATGGGAAGCCTGAAGCCGATTTTGCAATCAAAGGCTTGGGTTTCAAAAACTTCTCTGAGGGTTCAGCTGGTAAAGTCAGTGAGTAACTGTCCCGTACAACCCAGAAGGTCCCAGGTTTGATTCTCAGTGTGTGCTTAGCTGATCTCAGCTGGGGTGCTACAATGGACCTCAGTACCCTATAGGATCGGCAGGGAAAGATCAGTCATGTGTTCGGCTCCTGCCTGCTGTCCAGCGACCCCTACTGAAAAGTGCGTGAGTTCTGAGTGAGGACTGGATTGGTTTCTGCCGCGATGCCTCCCACAGACTCATAGCCCGCCAATTCTCACAGCCTGGGCTCACAGATGGCCACGTGGGTGAGGTACCAGAATGAGGGGTGACTGTGGAACCCTACCCCAGCAGAAAGCAACGCCTTCAGGACAAGAGAAAGGAGGAAATCAGCTCAATTTCTTTTTGTCAGCCTTGTGTCTGAAACACATGGAAATCCAACACCATGTTTAAAAGTCTCCAAATCAAGCCACCGAGAAATCCACACACATAGAATTTCTGTTTGCCTGATGTGGAATGCACACACTCTCCCCATGGGGACTTACCCAACTTATTACATTGAATTACATAGAATGTACAGCACTGAAACAGGCCATTCAGCCCGACAGGTCTGTTGCAGTATTTATGCTCCACACGAGCCTCCCCCCACCTCACTTTACCTCACCCCATCAAAATATCACTTGCACTTGCACCAGGCTAACTCATCAGCAACTGCTTAATCCAGGTTCTCATGTGAGAGGCTTTGGCAAAGAGGTTTGCCTGCTATGAGGCTGACTACCCTTTCAGAGTACACTGGTAGCCAGCCGTAGGCTAGAGGCTCCTTCTTCCCCCTGAATAAACTTCCGCTTTTTTCCACAAATACACCTCACAACTTGATTTTGCTTATGGGTCGCAGGAAGTTCTTCCATTGCACGTGGGCCCTGAATTTCCTTGAGGGTTTGGCCGGCTCCCCCGGTAACTACAGCAGGAGTCTGGTGGAACTTGCCTTAAAAGGCCAGGTCCCGATTATGTTGGGTCCCTGCGGACTCCACTTTCCGATCAGCCCCTCCGCCCGCCCCTTACAAGGCAAATGTTGTCAAGGGTGTGGAACTGTGGTGATGGGGCGGCGGGGGGGGGGGGGGGGGTGGGAGGGGAAGGAGGGGGCTCCCCACACTGGGAATTCCCACTCTCCTGGCTCAGAAGGGCCCCGATAGAACATTGTAGGTCAAGATAGATGAGTCATGCCGACCTCCAGCAGGGCACATGTGAGCGGTGGTGGGGGTGGGGGGTCCGGGGGTGAGAGAATCGGCTTGTACTAAGGAACAGGTTTGGCCTTTGTTTAAACAATAATTCGGACTGGCCTTCTTACAGGGGGCTAAGAGAGAGTTTCATGCCCTAGACAACACCCCCTCCCCACCCCCGATGGCAGGTAGGCACGGATTTTCCAGCTGCATGGAGTAAGCGGGTGCTGGGTGGCACAGCCGCCCACCAACTCCATGCAAATGAGCTAGCTTTCTGCTAACCCAAAAGATCTCTGACAGGTTCGGTGCTGGAGGGCATTGGCAGAAGCAAACCAGGCATAACCTCCAGGATCATGGCCCATGGATTTTTAGGGCCATGTTTTATACGCCACAAGTTTAACCCAGCATCGGGACTTTGCTGTCATTAAATAAAGACAAGAAAGACCCAAGTGTCTTGTACACAGCCCCAAGAAATTGTGGCTGGGCAGGATCCCAGGTACTGATATCAATCAATAGTTAGAACAGAAGCTCCTTGTATCCTCCAGTCAATATCTTTGAGGTCTCCTTTTGAGCCATAATGCCTCTTGTGGGGCACCCATCACCAGATCCCACTGGTTTATCCTATTGTTCAAGACGGTGCTTGGAGCGAACTAGATCACTAGATAATCTGAGAAAAGGGGACTCCAAGTCCCTCTCTTACAAGCCACCCAAAATATCATTGATGAAGACATCAAATAGGGTGGGTGACGGTGGATAATCTTGATTCACTCCTCTTTTGGAAGAGGTAGGTTCAGTGAGTCCATCATCTATCCAGGCACAGATCTTGGAACTGGAGTCGACATCCCGAATAAAATCCAAGTTTCGGCCATGTACTTCCTGCTTTTTCATGAGGGCTGCATGAGTTACTCGGTCAAAAGCCTCTTTGAAAATCGATGAGTGAGGTTATGTGAGGTTCCCCTGAATCTTACGACACTTTCAGTCCCCTCTAAAGCCACAACCGGTCCTACACATTCCTCGCGAGAGTGAAACCTAACCTATTCCTTTCTGATTACTCTGTGGGTCTTCAGAGCATCTGACACGCATACCACAATACCTTAAGAGTCATTGATATCAGTGAGATTCCTCAGTAATTTTTAGACTCACTTCTTGTGGATAGAAACGGCAGTTGCATTGTGGAATATGAGGTATGTGTACCTCAAACAGAATCCTTTTCACCAGCTTGGGAAGGGCAACTGCAAGATGATTCAGTAGTTCCTGGCACTTTCACCAGGTCAATTGCTGCTGCCTCACCTTTCATCTAGAGTAGCCTTTAGAAATTCAGCCTGAGTACTGTGCCCGCCTGCTGTTCAACCATTAGTTCAGCAACGCAGTGCAGATTCCACATCCTCCCATCGAACTGATTCATTCAGCCCTTCTATCTGTGGAGCACACTCCACTGACTTATCCACCCTCCACTGTAACAGCCACTGTTCCAATTGCTGAAGAGAAGACCCCAAAAATAAATGGATCTCCGCTATCATCAGTTGAACGGGGATTGGTCTGTTTACCTTTAAGCAGTGCTGCCGACTGCAGAATAAACACACCTCAGCAGTCAACAGCACTCATTTAAACACCATTCAATTATTCTCAAGAGGGACCCTGAATTCATCATTAAGTTCAGAATAGATCTGTGATTCAAAAAAAAAAGGTTTAAAGGCTCACTGTGCTAGTGCTGATAAGTATTTGGTCCTTTCTTTTCAACTCAAAATCCATTTTTCAGTTCACCCATGTTTAAAGAAAGAGAAAGAAAGAACTTGCTATTGCTCTTTTTACAACTTCAGGATGACCCAAAGCACGTTACAGCCAATGATGGACTTTTCCAGTGCAGTCACTGTGGTAATGTGGGAAAGACCTGAGTGGCAGCATTTTATTAAAAGCTGCCATCAAAGAAACTTGGTAACAAATGAATTTCTAATCCTCTGCTCTGAACTGTGATTTTGCCAACTGCACATTGCATGAGCAAAATCACTACACCTGTGTTCTTCCCACTCCCTCCACCACTGCAGGCCCAAACTGGAGAGAAAGCCTTGTCCTCCTGAGGGGCTGGATGTTTTAAACCACGCTTTGCTATCAATAGATACATGGGCCCCGATATTAGCGGGGAGTCGGGATGGCAGCAGGGGGGTGATTAGGTGCGTGGGTAACCTGCCCAATAAAAAATGCCCATTTCCCTCACGATCGCGGATCAATTGGAGCCACTTAACGTGGCTTCCGGGTTTGCCGTCCGAAAGCTGCGCAGCGGGCGGACTGCGCACCCGCATCACAGGCTGTCAGCTGGAGGAGCTCTATTTAAAGCAGCAGTCCTCCAATGGCTGCTGCTGGAGCAAACACACACACACAGCACAATGGATTAGCCCAGGGGAAAGGCTGCTCCAAGATTTAGCGATGCCTCACTCCGGGTGCTACTGGATGGGGTGAGGAGGAGGAGGGATATCTTCTACCCGGTGGATGGGAGGAAGTGGCCTGTCTCTGCCACCAAGAGGGCCTGGCTCGAGGTGGCAGAGGAGGTCACCAGGAGCAGCAACATCTCCCGCACCTGGGTCCAGTGCAGGAAGCTCTTCAATGATCTAACGAGGTCAGTCAAAGTGAGTACACTTACTGATTCTCCTACATTCTGTCTTTCACATCACCGCCCCCTCCCCACAACTCATTCTGCACTGCCAACACTACTCTATCACATCACTCCTCACACCCACTGAAAGCTCATCCTCAACTTACCTGCACTTACTCAGCACTTCCTCACCTCCCCATTACTCACCTCACCACTGCCACTCAACCCAATCCTCATCCAATGTCATGGCTCTGTCTCATACTCACCCTCTGATGCATCTCTTTCACGGTCAGCCTCACCCGAACCAATGCATTCATCAGTTGGCCGCATCAACATCACTCACTCATGCATCTGTACTTTCTCCCGTTGTAGGAGAAGAGAGCCCAGATTGCATGGGAGAGGGTGAGGACCGGAGGGGGGCTGCAACAAACCGTAGTCCTCACAGATGCAGAGCAGGAGGTGCTGGAGCTGAGCCGCACCCTCGAGTGCCTGTCCGTCAGGGAAGCCAAGACCGGCGCCCAACAAACGTCTGGTGACAGAACTTTAACATTCAGCACACACAATATGAATTGATGTTAAAAGGCCTCGCCATCGTCAGCACCTCAGTATGCTCATCGCAACATGACAAATCTATGATCATGCTTAATATTGCCTTCTGTTCTCTTACAGGGCCTTCAGCGACTGCTGTGACGGCAGAGGGTGATTCCTCAGAGGACCTGCCGGCCTCTGAGGTTGCACCATCACATCTGAGCGAGCCATCCACCAGCGCAGATACTCACACCTCGGTGGGTCCTAGTCTGCAGTAAGTTGGGGTCGCACATGGTGAGTCACCACACACGTGAGCACGAGCAGACACTGGTGGCAGGGGCAGCTGCGGAGAGTCCGCGTTGGTGGGAGCACGCGACTCCAGGCTTTGCTCAGCTGGACACAGATGCTGAACCCTGGAGGCCATGCTTTAAAAGGAGAGTGATCGAGGGGCAGGAGCACATTTGCTAGGTGCTGGAATAGATGCCACTCGCACTCTCCACAATAGCGCAGAGGATGGAGGAGTCCAACTCCTGCACGAATAATACAGGTACGGGAGGGAATCTCTGAGATACTGTCATGGGGACGTGAGCAACTCCCTGAGATACTATTACAGGGCCGTGAGGGCATCTCTGAGATAGTATCACAGGGACATGAGGGCATCTCTGAGATACTATCGCGGGTAAGTGTGGGAATGTCTACGATGGAGAGAAAGCTAGCCTCCATTCAGCTTCAACTCGGCTCACAAATGCGTCCATTCAGACCCTGACAATGGCCTTTTGGACTCACAGTGAACAACATTCTGCCGCCTTAAACAGGGAGGCAGAGACACTAGCACTGGCCTTACAAGGCTTCACACATGTCCTCCAAACTGTTGTCCAGCAGAGTGGTAGGAGTGATGTGGGCCTGGCCCAGGGGAGGGATGATGGCGAAAGGGGACATGGAAGTGGGGACACCACTCAAAGCGCTCCCAGGAGGTGCAGGTGGAGCAGTCTTTGGAGGGGCCCTCACGGGCACCAAAACCCAGAGGGCATAGGCCAAAGCATCTAATCGGTCAGGGCCTGAACAAGAGCAACCTGCCACTACCTCTGCTGCAGCCACTGGGGATGCACCATGTAGAAGTAGTCGGAAACGAAGGTTTTGTTAGCACGAAGGGTATGCACAAGGATGTTTGACGGATGGTCATGTTTTTTATTTATATTTGCTTTTTGTTAAACTCACATTAAATATTATTATTGCCACCACTACTGCCACGTCTTGGCCATTCTTGATTGGCTTCTGTAATAAGCTTGGGCTCATAAATGGCAAATAACATTTGCGCCAGATAAGTGCCAGGCAATGGCCATCTCCAACAAGAGAGAGTCTAACCACCTCCCCTTGACATTCAACGGCATTACCATCGCCGAATCCCCCACCATCAACATCCTGGGGGTCACCATTGACCAGAAACTTAACTGGACCAGCCATATAAATACTGTGGCTACAAGAGCAGGTCAGAGGCTGGGTATTCTGTGGCGAGTGACTCACCTCCTGACTCCCCAAAGCCTTTCCACCATCTACAAGGCACAAGTCAGGAGTGTGATGGACTACTCTCCACTTGCTTGGATGAGTGCAGCTCCAACAACACTCAAGAAGCTCGACACCATCCAGGACAAAGCAGCCTGCTTGATTGGCACCCCATCAACCATCCTAAACATTCACTCCCTTCACCACCGGCGCACAGTGGCTGCAGTGTGTACCATCTACAGGATGCACTGCAGCAACTCGCCAAGGCTTCTTTGACAGCACCTCCCAAACCCACAACCTCTACCACCTAGAAGGACAAGAGCAGCAGGCACATGGGAACAACACCACCTGCACGTTCCCCTCCAAGTCACACACCATCCCGACTTGGAAATATATCGCCGTTCCTTCATCGTCGCTGGGTCAAAATCCTGGAACTTCCTTCCTAACAGCACTGTGGGAGAACCTTCATCAAACGGACTGCAGCGGTTCAAGAAGGCGGCTCACCACCACCTTCTCAAGGGCAATTAGGGATGGGCAATAAATGCTGGCCTCGCCAGCAACGCCCACATCCCATGAACGAATAAAAAAAAATAAGGCCCTTTCATGAGGTTCACCATGAACGGCAACACTTGATGCCACCCATTGGGTCACTGTCCAGTGGGTGTATGTGTAATAGCAGGACTGTTTTGTGCAGGGAGGGGTTGGGGGGTATTGGTGTGGGCGCTGCTCTATCCAGGTGGTGAGGACTGGACTCTTCACACTGTCTGATGTTAGGAGAACCATTCACATATCGTGACTCCCTGGCCTCACGAGCAGCCAGGTGAACTGCTGCTCTGCCCATGGGTTCCTCCTCCTCCTCCTCCTCCTCCGCCTCCTCCTCCTCAATGTGGGTGGCAAATGTGGATGGGGCCTCCTCCAGCAGCACTCCTCTCTGTTGTGCCTGGCACAACACACAACTATAATGCGTCCTACTCTGGTGCGTATTGAAATGCTGCCCCAGAATGATCAAATCGCATCTTGAGCAGCCCTATAGCATGCTCAGTTTTAGACCTGGTAGCGATGTGGCTGTCGTTATATCAACGCTGTTGCTCAGTGATGGGGTTCCTCAGAGGTGTCATGAGCCACGTGTGTAGGGGGTATTCCTTGTCCCCGAGGACCCAGCCCTTAAGGGTGTTCGGTGTTCGGTGCGTGGAAGAGGGGTGGGATGTTGGATTCCCGGAGGATGAAGGAATCGTGGCAGCTGCCAGGGAATCTGGCGCACACATGAAGGAATCTCTTGCGGTGGTCACAGATGAGCTGAGTGTTGATGGAGTGATAGCCCTTCCTGTTGATGAACAGTCCTGGCTCGTGTGGAGGTGCTCGTATTGCTATATTGGTGCAATCGATTACACCCTGCACCCGTGGGAAGCCAACCACAGCGTGGAATCCCACTGCCCTCTCCGTCTGGCTGAGGTCGTCCATGGGGAAGTTGACGTAGTGCGAGGCCCTGCGAAATAAGCCATTGGTGACCTGCCTTATGCACTTGTGTGCAGATGACTGAGAGACCCCGGCGATGTCCTCGGTGGCACCCTGGAATCATCTGGAGGCGAAGAAGTTGAGGGCAGCGGTGACTTTGACAGCAACAGGTAAGGAGATGCTGCTCGGCCCAGCCGGGAGCAGCTCCTCATGAAGGAGGCTGCAGATGTCCACGACTACCTGGCAACTCACTCTGAGCCTTCGTATGCACTGCTCCTTAGAGAGGTCCAGGAAGCTGATCCTCAGTCTGTAGACCCTGTTGCGAGGGTAGTGCCTCCTGCGACGTCGCTCTCTCTGTTGTTGCCCTCCGTGCTCTTGTGCAGGTGCCAGTGACGCAGCACTGTGTTGTGGAGCTCCACGTGGCGGAGGTGGATGCCATGCCTGGTGAGGCTGGTGATGTTGTTCGTCCTCGGATGTAGTGGTGAATGCAGCCATGGCGCCCCCCACCCTCCAATCCTGACGGTGTGAGTTTCAGGGGGTCCGCAAAGTAGCTAAATATGTTTGAACAGCAGGTTTTTGGGTGGAAAGTAAGAATTTTGAGTGGAAAGACAAAGGTGTTGCAGCTAAAACTTTGTCTGAAGTGACAAAGTGCCCTGCTGCAATAAATGAGGTTTTCTCTCCACCTGTCAAATAATCCTTTGCATCTCCCACTGGCTGCTGGCTGAAACACGTCTGTTGCAACAGGGAGTGTTTCCCACAGCACGGGAAACACGCTGAGGATCCTTCAAAATCGCATCCCTGCCAAAATGTCAAGACAATTAAATACTTCAAGTACTTCAACTAGCTGACAAACTATGCAAAGTATCATCCCGCTGGCTTTAATTGCCGGTGGGACTTCCGCATTCGGGAGGCGCGCGCGCACTCGGCCGCGTCACTGGGGAACCCGGAAGTCGGCGGGTTGGAGCCGGGCTCCAAACCCACTCGGGATTTCAGCGATTTTCGGAGCCCCCCCCGCCCCCAATGCACCCGCTCCTTCACCCGAAAATCGAGCCCATGGTGTCTAACTGTTTTAACTAAGTGGAGACTGTGAACAACTGCAGGCTATGCATGAAAAGCGATGCCCTCCCATACTGCGACCGTAACACAATGCTGTTATGCAGAAAGGCCAAAACAAACTTCAAGGCAGTACAGCACAAGGCATTTACTCTTGTTTGGGAATTTGCTACCTGGAGCAAAATCTCCAGAAAAGCGAGATAATGAAGCACTTGACTAATTCAATGGAACTCCAGCTGCCTAAGCCAGAGGGACTGCAGTTCAGAAAAGGCTAGGGCATCCACTGGTAGCCATTGGCCTCTTAGTACATGTGTAGCCAAAACAAAACAGCACAGACATCAAAAGAATCTTAACGTCAATATGTTCAGTTAAAAGACCGCCTCTAAGATTTCTATCATCTGAAGCATGCATTACCTCATGCTCTTCCAATCAAAATATTTAAGTCTGTCATTGACTATTCCCACGTTGTGAGATTTGCAACGATAACATAAAGAATCTGGAGAAAGAGGTTTACGGGAGCAAAGCCGGGAATTAAAAAGCAGGAAGTAGTTTAGTGGAAGGAAATTAGTTTAATATGCTTGCCCCGGCCACCAAAGGATGTCCCGCAGCAACTGCAACACTTCATGCCACTTTATAAATAGCTCACATGCATGATGCGCCATTCAACAAAAAAAATACAAAAAGGACGAATGGGCTTCAGGGACCAGGTTGGACCTGCCAACATGTTTCCAAAGCCAATCGCAGCAATAGTTTAATCATAAAAATGGCTTAATTAAACTGAGATTCTGGCTCGCTGTTTGCGATTGCCATGCTGACACCGATTACCAAAAGTTATCAGGGCTGCTGGTCTAGCTTGACCCTGAAACCCGATGTGACTTGTTTATTAACGACCATCTACCTCCCTTTCTTTCTCGTCACATCGACAGTCTACTTCAGCTGCAGTTTTGACCATCATTACCAACAATCAGATATCCTTCACTTTGTTGTCTAAAAGGCATTACTTTCTGGGTGCAGAATTTCTTGTACAACTTTTCTCAGTTACAACATATAGTACTGGGACCAATTTTAACTGAATCTGCCTGTTGGGAAACTGACAGGATCGGGTGCAACGCTGGTTTTACACCCCCCTCGATTTTACTCTCCATCGAAGTCAGCGGAGAGTAGTATTGGGCGGGCTGTAAAATTGGCGTTCCACCCGATCCCGTGGGATTCTTGCCCGGAGAGTTATCTTAAAATTACCCCCATAGTGTCAGTGCACATTTGTGAGCCCCAAAACATATCTATAAAAAAGAAAGATTTTCACATCAATTATTATTTTTCTTTTCAGACTTCAGATTATTTATTTGCATTTCTACTGATAAAGCCATGGCCTGGATTTTCCAATTGGGTCAATTGGGTCAAATTTATTAGAGTTTTTTGAGGATGTAACTAGCAGGGTAGATAAAGGGGAACCAGTGGATGTAGTATATTTGGATTTTCAAAAGACATTTGATAAGATGCCACATAAAAGGTTGTTACACAAGATAAGGACTCGTGGGGTTGGCAGTAATATATTAGCATGGATAGGGGATTGGTTAACAGACAGAAAACAGAGAGTAGGGATAAACAGGTCATTCTCAGGTTGTCAGGCTGTAACTAGTGGGGTACCACAGGGATCGGTGCTTGGGCCTCAGCTATTTACAATCTATATTAATGACTTAGATGAAGGGACCGAGTGCAATGTATCCAAGTTTGCTGATGATACAAAGCTAGGTGGGAAAGTAAGCAGTGAGGAGGACACAAAGAGTCTGCAAAGGGATATAGACAGGTTAAATGAGTGGGCAAGAAGGTAGCAGATGGAGTACAATGTGGGGAAATGTGAGGTTATTCACTTTGGTAGGAAGAATAGAAAAACAGAATATTTTTTAAATAGTGAGAAACTATTAAATGTTGGTGTTCAGAGACTTGGGTGTCCTGGTACAAGAAACGCAAAAAGTTAGCATATAGGTACAGTAGGCAATTAGGAAAACTAATGGTATGTTGGCCTTTAATGCAAGAGGGTTGGAGTACAAGAAAAAGGAAGTCTTACTACAATTGTACAGGGCTTTAGTGAGACTACACCTGGAGTACTGTGTACAGTTTTGGTCTCCTTATCTAAGGAAGGATATACTTGCCTTAGAGGCGGTGCAATGAAGGTTCACTAGATTAATTCCTGGGATGAGAGGATTGTCCTGTGAGGAGAGGTTGAGTAGAATGGGCTTATACTCTCTGGAGTTTAGAAGAACGAGAGATGATCTCATTGAAACATATAAGATTCTGAGGGGGCTTGACAGGGTAGATGCTGAGAGGTTGTGTCCCCTAGCTGGAGAGTTTAGAACTAGAGGGCATAGTCGCAGGCTAAGGGGTCAGCCATTCAAGACTAAGATGAGGAGGAATTTCTTCACTCAGAGGGTTGTGAATCTTTGGAATTCGCTATCCCAGAGGATTGTGAATGGTGAGTCGTTGAGTATATTCAAGGTTGAGATAGATAGATTTTTGGACTCTAGGGGAATCAAGGGATATGGGGATCGGACAGGAAAGTGGAGTTGAGGTTGAAGATCAGCCATGATCTGATTGAAGGCGGAGCAGGCTCGAGGGGCCGTATGGCCCACACCTGCTCCTATTTCTTATGTTTTTATGTCTTCTTGACTTTGTTTGTTGTATGAATATTTGTGGGATATGGGGGTTGGGGTCGGGGGGAGGGGTAGGGAAAACATATGCAGGAAACACCCATCTAAAATAGGTTGGAGTTTCATTTGAATATTAAAGTGGGGACAGGGATGTCCTGCACACCATTTCCTGATAAAGTAGGATATCAAATTTCTATTGCAGCCATGTGAACTGGGCATCCAGAGTTGCTAAGCAGTGGTGCATATAAGTATGTTTAAAGGACACAGTAATTTTAAAGTAAATGTATTTCAGCTGTTCCATGGCTATTTTTCTTCATTTTCTCTACTTTTTTTTCTGCTGACACTTCGATTCTCACGAGCCTTTGTGTCAATTGTTCTAATTTATTTTGACCCCAACAATGTTTTGCAGTGAGAATCCCCTGACTGCCATTTTTGGAAGAAGAGGAGGTTTAGTGGAGAGATGCCAGGGAAGTTAATCTACCCGAAGCATGTGCTGGATCTATCCGCTGGTACCTGCACTCTCATACCTGCAGAAAGGGGTGAACCTACCTCATTTTGGCAGGCGATTAATACATGTGGAGGCTCCTACTCTCAAAGGAGGCTGGGACACTACACCCTGATGGCACAATTAAGATACGTGAATGTTTGACCTGCTAGAGTCTTCTTATTAAAGAGGTGGTTTGATTTGGAGTTGGCTTTGAAGTCGTCAGGGAGAAGCAGAGAAGATGTTTCCACTTGTGGGCAAGTCCAAAACTAGGCCATAAATATAAGATAGTCACTAATAAATCCAATAAAGAATTCAGGAGAAACTTCTTTACTCAGAGAGTGGTTAGAATATGGAACTTTCTACCACATGGAGTGGTTGAGGCGAATACTATAGATGCATTTAAGGGGAAGCTAGATAAACACATGAGGGCGAAAGGAATAGAAGGGTATGCTGATAGGGTGAGATGTAGTAAGGTGGGAGGAGGCTCATGTGGAGCATAAACACCAGCATAGACCTGTTGGGCCAAATGGCCTGTTTCTGTGCTGTAAATACTATGTAATGTAATACTAATTATGTAAGCATCCTGGGAAAATGGTCATGGTTGAGTTCATATTGTTGAATTCTTTCTTGGAAGTACTGCAACGAAAGTAAGTCATGCTTTCAATGGTGCTGTCTGAAAAAAGGCATGCCAGAATGATTAACAATAATGGCCTGATTAGCTGCACCCACCAAGATGCCACCAACCATATCTTCAGGCATTGTTGCACCCAGCTGATTCCAACCATGGGGAGCTGTCTTCACAGGGTCTGGGTCACCCAGATAGAGAGCTGTGCCATCTGTTGCTAGGACACCTGCAGCTACCTCACCTAGTGGTGGGAAAGGGATGACACAGCCAATAGCGATTAGTTGCGGCTTCCAAACTGACTCCATTTCCTTGCAGGCCTATGGAGGTGGCGTCATGGAATGTCAAACAGGACCATCTACCTCACAACCATCTCACGCAGCATCAACTCCACTTCAGCTGTCATAAAACAGGGGATTGAGTGTTGCCGGTTCCAGGGGTTTCCTTTCCCTTCATTTTTGCCTAGAAATTCTTAGACCACTCCCCCATTCGCCTTGACAAAGGCTTTCAAACCGTTTGTCACCATATCCTTCCACTTCCCTTTAATTGCCCATATCCCTTTAAATTTTCACTTACTTGCAATTTTCCTCTCCTACCACTAAGCCTAGATTTTCCAAACACCATTATTTTAACACCATTGTTAATCCATTTAAACTAAATCGGTTAATGCCAGTTTTAAAATAACACCAGTCAGAAAATCTATGCACCCATCCAAATCTGCACCTGGAATCATTCTGAATGAGCTGACCTCTGAAAATAGAAGGCAAAAAGCAAACTTCCATTCAGGTCAAAACTCCATCCATATCAAAAAATTTAGGCTCTTGTCACTGAGGTTCACCACATACTTATTTAAAAGTCACTAATGTTTGCAGTGTCCTAGGCCCAACCATCTTCAGCTACTTCATCAATGACCTTCCCTCCATCGTAAGGTCAGAAATGGGGATGTTCGCTGATGATTGCACAGTGTTCAGTTCCACTCGCAACCCCTCAAATAATGAAGCAGTCCGTGCCCGCATGCAGCAAGACCTGGACAACATCCAGGCTTGGGCTGATAAGTGGCAAGTAACATTCGCGCCAGACAAGTGCCAGGCAATGACCATCTCCAACAAGAGAGAGTTTAACCACCTCCTCTTGACATTCAACGGCATTACCATCGCCGAATCCCCCACCATCAACATCCCGGGGGTCACCATTGACCAGGAACTTAACTGGACCAGCCACATAAATACTGTGGCTACGAGAGCAGGTGAGAGGCTGGGTATTCTGTGGCGAGTGACTCACCTCCTGACTCCCCAAAGCCTTTCCACCATCTACAAGGCACAAGTCAGGAGTCAGGAGCCAGGCGCTCTCCACTTGCCTGGATGAGTGCAGCTGCAACAATACTCAAGAAGCCCGACACCATCCAGGCCGTGACACTAGGGAGAACTCTCCTGCTTTTCTTGGAAATAGTGCACTGGGGTCTTTTAGTCCACCTGAGAAGGCAGACGGGGCTTCGTTTTAACAACTCATCGGAAAGGCACTTCCGACAGTGTAGCATTCTATCAGTACCGCACTGAAGTGTTGGCCTGGATTTGTGTTCAGGTCTTTGGAGTGGGGCTTGAACTTACAACCTCCTGACTCCGAGGTGAAAGTACTACCCACTGAACCATGGCTGACACCTTAAAGTAGCAAAACACAGTAGGAAGATTTGATTTACGGGATTAACATAACCAAAATGTGCAGGCCTGGGTCTTTCAGATTTAAAATTTATTTTTCCAACCTAACCAGGCCAGAATTATGCTTTAAGTGCTACTATTTTCAACCGCTTAACACGATAATCATTCGTTGGTTAATCAGCCCCTATTTTCCACAATTACTTGTCCGTTCGATCTCAGGTTTCTGCCATTTTCATGGGAAAAAAGTGCACAGGGCAAAGATCAAACAATTCGACATTTTTGAGTAACCAAATACATTTCAATAATTGTTGCACGTCTTGTGAATCTTACCACTTAAAGTTTGAATGGATTGCAACTTTTATGCATTTAGAATACCGAGCAACAGAAAAAAGATCTAACTGTCACCTCCTTCTACCCTGAATGAATGAGAAATTCCACTTTTTTAGATATTTTTGGGAGACTTGCGAGATCAACCCTGGGGGCTCTATAAACAATTACGGCTGACAGACTTTCCACTTGCCTTCCCTTGCTTTTCGGTTCTGTTGTATATAAGCAAATCCATTAGAAAATATATGTTTAAATGCTCTACAAAATGCTTGGGATATCATAGGGCCCAGTTACTGTCAATTAGGAGCGAGCTGCAAGCCAAGCTGAGGCTGTCTGTAAAACAAATGACTAATTCTCAATATTTCTTTGCTGTCATGAAGCCTCAAGGTGGTCACGGTCTGGTCCTCCCACAGCACACAGGAAACCAAACAGAAGAGGGAAAGGATTGGGTTTTTTTTTTGCCTGCAAGGGAATCACTCCGACAGTGACTGCGGCAGGTTGCCGTTGTGAGTATAATCCAATGAACACAATGTGCAGTCTTGTGCACCTTTTCATTTGGCAACCTTTTGGAATGAACCCAGCACAGAGCCTTAGGGGTCACCCACCGTAACTCCCCGACAGACACACAGCCTACAGGGAGCTAGAAACATCGCAGCCACGGCAGGTGGAAAGGCATTTCGAGCCGCTGCCTGGAAACTTTTATCTACTGATCAACGAAAGACGCCAGAGGGCTGATGGGATATCCCAGTACTGGCAGCAGGTTAGTGCCACAGCCAGAAGAGAGAGAGAGAGCAGGAGAAGAAATAAAAGAACCAGCGTGGGTAATTCCTGAGAGTGTGTGCAGCACCCTCAGACCTTGCTTTTTAACCTCTGTCTCAGAGCTACTGCTGCCTGCCTCCATTAATTACCTCCCAATCTTAAGACAAATTTAGCACAATCTACCTGTGGGCTCCGAGTGCGTTAAACAAGCCAGGCAGGGTTCAATGCAATTAAGAAATAGGTTATTTTAAATTAACAATCAGTTAAGCTGGATTTTGGTATCATGCATTTGGTGGTTTTATTTTGGTTATTTTTTTAAAGGAAGGCCTTTGAAGACTCACTGCTCGTGTGTGTGAGTGTGTGTGTGTTTTTGTGAGTGTGTGAGAGTGAGTGTGTGTGTTTGTGAGTGTGTGTGTGAGTGTTTGAGTCTGTGTGTGTGTGTGTTTTTGTGAGTGAGTGTGTGTGTGTGTGTCAGTATGAGTTTATGAGTGTGTGTGCGTGTGAGTTTTTATTATGTAGATTAGGGTCTCCAGACCCCAAGCAAATATCCAAATAGCATATTCCTGCATTTGTGTTTAAAGTTGTTATTTTATGTACCTTTACATTGCAGGAATGAGCACTGCCCATTAAAGTACATCAAATGATTGTACAATGCAGTTTACAGCTGTTTAGCATCGAGTCTGCCATTTTCTGTGGCAGTATGGAAGAGGACCTGCCACCTACAGCTCGGTAACTCCAGGGCTGCCCCATCCTTGATTCAACTTTTAAAAAAAAATTGGGATTAGAGCAGGCAAAAAAAAGAAATTCGGATGGTTGCATGGACTCTGATCAGAGATAACAATCTTTTTCTTGTATTTTGTAAAATATTTGTGAAAAGAACATTATGGTGGTATAGAAAGGAACTGCACTTCAGGGCGCTGACAGGATTTGATGATAGTTGTGAGCATATTTTGGTAAGTTTGCAAAGTGCAAATAGCACTGAACCTCCCTCAGAGGTTCATCTTTATTCATTTGACAAAACTGAAACATAAAGTAATCATTTTTTGTGACCCTGCAAACCATTGTTTGCTGCTCTATATTGCAAGTGCTGTATTTGAACACCACGACTGGGGGAAATCAGAACAGGCTCTAAATGTAACAGCGTTCCTTTTTAAATTAAAAAAAATGTTGTTTCTCCAGTTTACTGCACTCTACTCTTGAATATTGGTGGATGATTGGACTTTGAAGGGTTTCATAACCGAGGCTGATCCTGTCTTCCTCCAACATCCACATATATGCCCTTTCCAGCATGGGTCACTGTAAAGGAAACGACTTGTATTTATATAGCGCCCGCCTTTCACGCCCTCAGGATGTCCCAAAGCACTTTACGCTCAATTGAGTACTTTTAGGGTGTAATCATTGTTGTAATGCAAGGAAATGTGGCAGCCAAATTCCGCACAGCAAGGTCCCACAAACAGCAATGACCAGTTAATCAAGTTTTAGTGCTGTTGGTTGTGGGATAAATATTAATCAGGAGAACTCCTCTGCTCTGCTTCGAATAGTAGTGTGGGATCTGTTACCTCCACTAGATGGCAATAAGGAGTGGGATCCCTTGCTTTTCCCTCCCTGGGCCAGTGGCACTGAGGGCAATTGTATCAACCCCACTACTCTCTTAACTGAGCTCAACACAGATTGTGAACCTAACGTAGGACCTTCTGGCTGTGTAGCTTAGCGCTAAACTGGACAGAGCCTTCATCCATTGAGACAATAGGAATGCTGACAAAGTGCTTTCCCCCATTATATCTGAAGCGTTTGAACAGGAGTGACTTTGAGGCGCTTGCATTGCACTCGTGTTCCAACATTACGTAGACTGTGGACGTCTCTTTGTGTTCGCAGCCAGAAATTGCTGCTCTGTAATAGACATCGTGACAATACAACGCCTTGATTTTAACGGTGCGTTGGACTACAAATAAACAAAGGTTCAGTTAAAACTTAAGGTCGTACTCCCATTAGGAACCTAGAAAAGCAGCACTCATTCAGAATGGATCATCAAACCAGTGGGCTGAGCAATACACAAAAACAATATGTAAAGTCTGCATGCATGAGCTGCACTCAGAGACACATGATGGTTGAGATACCACAACAGTATTACACAGGTTTCTCTATCTACTGGCACTCATCCAGCTTGTCTAACAGTATAAACAAAGGCTATATTTTGCAGATCATTAACAGCACTTTTATCAGATATCATTATATACATCAATGACAAAATGATGATTTGCTTAGTTACTAAAATAAAATTAAGCCATTTTCCCAATGGACATGAATCATTACTAAAAGTATTTCCGATGAAAACACAGTTCTAATCAACATTTTTTAAAATCACTTATTAATTGATGTCAACCCCCAAAAATGAGCATTAGTTGACTGGAATCCATTATTTCCCCCAACAAACCATTTTTGAACATGTCATAACTCTGGAGTGGTTTCCAACGTAATCTGAACCTTGAGTCAAGGTCACAACCTCTGAAAGCACTCTGAGGCATATCTTACTGATATAGTAAGGATATATCCTGCAATCCCGCACTCCTGGCGGAGAGCAGCGCTCACAGAGTATGCAAATCAGTGAACTACAGGCCTGCATCCCATGAACCTCGATCCAATAAAACCAGTGGACAGAAAGTCACAAACTGCGTGCCTGCGATTTCTCGAGATGTGCTCAAGAGCAACGGTTAATGGAGCACCCTGAATATATAAAGTGAAGTTCATTGGTTGCTTTTATTGAAGTTTGGGCCCTATTTTCAGGAACATGTGTTTTTTTTAACATTTTAACAGCAGCGTAAAGTTACTACAAATATCCCCATTAAAGTTCAACGATAGTCAGACGTGATAATGTGCTAGATCAATTCAAATCTCTCTTTTTCCTTATATCTTTATGCTATTAGGCAGAGAAAAGTAGGTTTTACTAATAATAATAGGGCATAAAATTAGTAATAAAAAAAAGCTAAAACTGTGACCAAATTAGATTGTAGAGTGGCACCTTAATCGCACATAAAAAGAACACGTTTATGTGATTTTGTACAAACAGTGAACAGAGGAAGTCTTGCCCTCCCTCCCCCCATAAATGCAACTCAGATTCAAGGTTTCAAAACTATAGCACATTGGAGTTCTATCATCTGCTATAAGCCTGACTAAATCAGCCTGGTGTGGGATCTCACCAATTCATGGTACGGTAAATTCCCATAAAGGAGAACCTATAAAGCTCTCCCACACTTCAGAGTCTGGTTCTTTAAGCTGCATTGTTGTATTGTTCTTTGGTCACCAGCTCCCATAGGCTGTATCTCCAGCAGCTGATGGCTAGATGAAGGCAAGACTGCAAGGTTTTGTTAGGCCCCGTGGACAGGAAGGCACGGTTTGTTTCCTGAGTCTTATTGCCTGCTGCCAGTCTAACTATGCCTAGTAAAATCATTGCATCAGCGGCAATGAGATTTTCACCCTGTACAGGCACACTGCTTGATCCTCGTGACATCATCACGTATATGTTTTAGTTCCATATATATATTGTGTATCTTGACGCCACTAGTAAATGATGTCATGATGCAACTGGGTTGCCTATATGTAGTGACCAGGTTGTCATGGCCATTCCGCACATTTACTGCTGGTCACAGAGAGACTGGTGGTGCCATTTTAATAGTCAATGCTCTTAGGCCTTACTTCCAACACCCGATCTATGAGAAACTCTTTCGAGACAGTGGCAGAGGCTGTGTCGTCTGTCAGTCCTCAGGGAATGTTACAGGAGGACCTAAAGAGAGTCAGAGAAATACAAATTCAAATCAACAAAGAAACATTTGCATATAACAGGACTGACTATACCACCCCCCAGAAGTATTCCATCACCAACTATACGGTTAGCAACACTGTGGCTTGATATCAATCTGTTTAATGTATCAGGACAACATGCAGAATCGAATCTTTAATATCACAAAAAACTTCAAACTATATCACAAATTTAAAACATTCGGTGTCATTATCGCCCACCATGTTACAATAGGGAGATAAAAATTACCAAGATAGGCTCAAAGAGGTGGGTCTCTACACTTTAGAGAAGCGTAGACTTTAGGGGTGATTTGATCGAGGTTTGTAGATTACGTTGGTGTGGACAATTTTTTTCAACTGAATAGGTTAGGGAAGACCAGGGATTACCATCTCAAGTTGTGTAAAGGCAGAACTAAGTTAAATGTTAGGAGGTGGTTCTTTTCCCAGAGAATAGTGAACCTGTGCCGGTTCGTACGATGAACACTGATTTGCTGAACATTTTCAAGTGAGAGCTGAACCTGTTTCTGGCTGGGGTGGAGATCACCTCGTACAAAAGGTAGATACTGTACAACATTAATCAGGGCTAGTGTGTTCTCCTGGTCTAGTTTTGATCGCCTAAGAGGGTCGGAGAGGTATTTTCCTGATTTTTTCCCCCCCTAATTGGCCTGGGCTTTTATCTGGTTTTTCGCCTCTCTCAGGCGATCACATGACTTTCGGGTGAGGGGGGAGTGTCTGTACTGTGATGCACAAGGCATTGCAGTTGTGTGGGACAGGCTGGATGGACCAGTGGGTCTTTTCCTGTCTGTCATTTATCGTAAGTCAATTAGCAGTTTCTGATCATAATTTCATCTAATCTTAATAAGGCTGAAAAATGATAAACTTAGTTAGATAGACAAGATGGACACCAAGCTTTTTTGTTCCTCTGCTTTCTGGTTATCCTTTAATCTGTGGCTCAGTGGTAGCACTCTTGCCTCTGAATCAGAAGGTTATGGGTTCAAGTGCCACTCCTGGGACTTGAGTACAAAATCTAGGCTGACAGTCTAGTGCAGTACTGAGGGAATGCTGCACAGTCAGAAGAGCCGTCTTTGGGATGTGATGTTAAACCGAGGCCCCGTCTGCCTTTTCAGGTGGACGTAAAAGAACCCAGGGCAAATTTCTAAGAAGAGCAGGGGATTTTCTCCTTGGTATCATGGCCAATATTTATCCCTCAACCAACAGATGATCTAGTCATTATCACATTGCTGTTTGTGGGAGCTTGCTGTGCACAAAATTGGCTGCTGCATTTCCTACATTTCAACAGTGACCATACTTCATAAAGTACTTCATTGGCTGTAAAGCGCTTTTGGATGTCCAGAGGTCATGAAAGGCGCTATATAAATGCAAGACTTTTTTTTAATGCTGTCGTACCTTCTAAGGGGAAGTGACAGCTAGTTGAGACCGATGAGAGCACACATATAATGGTGGAAAGAAAATGCGTTGTGACCAACACAGCTCATTGGCAGCTTGTTAAGGAAAAGTATATCTATGCAAATAAATATTTGCAGATTGACAGTTTAGTCAGCGGTGTTATTTACAAACAAATTCATCGCAGTGCTTCATGTGCCAAAATAAACATGGTTAGACCTTGCCAGCTATTGGCGTGTTCTGTCGTTGCTTTCTCGTCTGCTTCTCAGGTATGGCACTGGAGGACTGAACTCAACCCAGTTAATGACCATAAATAATAATGACTGCATTCTTCTCTTGTTCGATCTTTTTGCACACACTAATCGGCCCTGACAGCTAGCTTTGCTCTTTTATTAACTCTGCCTCGGTGGCTGTGATCAGTGACGGTGAAGTCAGGCGGAACAAGTTGCATGCAACAAAGTCTAACTCATCCACACCTACTGCCTCGGCCTAGTTCAGCATTTGCATCAAGAGCATGCCTCTCACCGCAGTAATAAGATTCGACCGAACACAGTAGCAACGTTATGTTTCAGAGACGGTCTCCGTCATTTTTAAAAATTATTCTTTCCCCTCATCGGGTGAGGTTGGAGAAAAAAACAGACGACATAGTTCTAATCAGAGAATCTTTCCCGTCATGTGCGGAATAGGCAAAAAAAAATAATCATTTTGTATTAGAAACTGCATGCTGTAAAGTTGTACAACAGAACTGAGTTAATTACACAAAACGTGTAGGTCTGTAACGTAGGATTTGTAGTTGGTTAATTCCTAACCTGAAAGCAATTCTCTAGAAAAGAGAAGGATGAGGAGTGACCTGAAAGAGGTCTTTAAGATAATGTAGGGTTTGATAGGGTGGACGTAGGGAAGCTGTTTCCACTTGTGGGGGCATCCAAAACTAGGAGCCATAAATACAAACTAGTCACTAATAAATCCAATAGGGAATTCAGGAGAAACTTCTTTACCCAGAGAGTAGTGAGAATGTGGAACTTGCTACCACAAGGAGTAGTTGAGGTGAATAGCATAGATGCATTTAAGGGGAAATGCGATAAGCACATTAGGGAGAAAGAAATAGAATGATGATCGGGTTAGATGAAGAGGGGTGAGACGAGACTCATGTGGAGCATAAACACTGGCATGGTCCAGATAGGCCAAATGGCCTCTTTCTGTGCTGTAAATTCTGTATAATTCTATGTAATGCAAAACTCCTATGACTTCAGTGGTCATGCGGGGCAATCAGCTTCACTGCCATTATTAATAGTAAATTTATGCTATTTTCACCACAAAGTGAGATGTTAATAGAATGGTTGGTTTGGCAGTGGGTGAGGTACAGGAAAATAATTCAACTTGAGGTTGGGAAGGAAATCATCTGATGTCCATCAGATTATGAGTTGGTCTACCTGAATTATTTATTATATCCCATTGCTTCCACTCTGCTTTTTTTTTGTTTTTAGTATCCATTTGGGTTTTTTTTTTACTCCCAATTTGTGGTATGATTTGGCCATGCATATTCCGCAGCTGAGTGGGTGAAAAGGCAACTTGCTTCCAGGTCTCTGTCAATGGTGCTTTTGAGCCTGCTTTTAAGAGCAGCCTTCTGAAAATTCTTCCCCTGATTTTCTCTTCCTGAATGGGGAGGCTGCCTGTTTTCAATGCCTCCATATAGCAGCACAGCTGAGATCAAGGCCTCGGCAGTATGGGGAGTTTAACCTGTGCCACCTCCCATTAAGAAATCCACGTAACTTGCACAGGAGAAGAAGATGAAGGACTTGCATTTATATAGCGCCTTTCACAACCTCAGGGTGTCCCAAAGCACTTTACAGCTATTGAAATACTTTTGAAGTATAGTCACTGTTGTAATGTAGGAAATAGAAGTAAAGGGAATTAGGGGTTAAGGGGAGTGGGCAGGAAATTGGACATGAATTTAGATTTGAGGTTAGGATCAGATCAGCCATGATCTTATTGAATGGCGGAGCAGGCTCGAGGGGCCGATTGGCCTACTCCTGCTCCTATTTCTTATGTTCTAAACGCAGCAGCCAATTTGTGCACAGCAAGGTCCCACAAACAGTAATGTGATAATGACCAGATCATCTGTTTTTAGTGATGTTGGTTGAGGGATAAACATTAGCCAGGACACCTGGTAGGGCTCCCCTGCTCTTCTTCGAAATAGTGCCATGGGATCTTTTATGTCCACCTAAGAGGGCAGACGGGACCTCGGTTTAACATCTCATCTGAAAGACAGCACCTCCGACAGTGCAGCACTCCCTCAGTACTGCTCTGGAGTGTCAGCCTAGATTTTTGTGCTGAAGACTCTGGAGTGGGATTTGAACCCACAATACTGCATACAGTTTTGGTCTCCATACTTAAGAAAAGACATACTTGCTCTCGAGGCAGTACAAAGAAGGTTCACTCGGTTAATCCCGGGGATGAGGGGGCGGACATATGAGGAGAGGTTGAGTAGATTGGGACTCTACTCATTGGAGTTCAGAAGAATGAGAGGCGATCTTATTGAAACATATAAGATTGTGAAGGGTCTTGATCGGGTGGATGCAGTAAGGATGTTCCCAAAGATGGGTGAAACTAGAACTAGGGGGCATAATCTTAGAATAAGGGGCTGCTCTTTCAAAACTGAGATGAGGAGAAACTTCTTCACTCAGAGGGTGGTAGGTCTGTGGAATTTGCTGCCCCAGGAAGCTGTGGAAGCTACATCATTAGATAAATTTAAAACAGAAATAGACAGTTTCCTAGAAGTAAAGGGAATTAGGGGTTATGGGGAGCGGGCAGGAAATTGGACATGAAGCTGAGTTCGGATCGGTCAATGCCCTGTGGGTGGCGGAGAGGGCCCAGGGGCTATGTGGCCGGGTCCTGCTCCGACTTCTTGTGTTCTTTAGATTTGTGGTTGGGATCAGATCAGCCATGATCTTATTGAATGGCGGAGCAGGCTCGAGGGGCCGATTGGCCTACTCCTGCTCCAATTTCTTATGTTCTTATGTTCTTATGTTCTTCCGACTGCAGAGGTGAGAGTGCTACCCACTGAGCCACGGCTGACACCGTAACAAAGAGAAATGAAGCAGCCCGTCCTCACTTTATTCATGAACTTTGGGAAAGAATTTAAAAGTGTAAGATGTTCCCACAGTCCAAAGGGCTCGAGGCTGAATGCATTGCCTGAGATGGTCCTGAGCCCTGCGGACCAGAGAGATCCGAAATTCGAACCCTGGTCTGTGTCGAGTCACCCAATCTCAACCCTGATTTTATGCTCCCAGCAAAATCTGTTCTAGGAATGGTAGGTTGCCCAAAGCTGGCCCACAGTGCACTGAGCTGACAAGGTGCACTTTTATATGGTCAGATCATGGGAATAATCAGCATTAATTTCCAGATTAGCTTTAGCCTTGCACCTACAGCTAGTCTAATGCACCGTGTGGAAAATCTGGCGAGCAGCACTCAAATTTAAAGGGAAGTGTCCACTTAAAGGTAAGCGACATAAAAATGAGGGAAAACACTGTTTCATCCTTTATAAAGGTTCAAAATGAATTTTTAATATTAGCCAACCTTTGCACGGGCTGTGTTGGGGGAGCGGAAGAAGTGCTGGGCAAAGCCGAAGTGAAAGGAAACCCAATGTGGGAGCTTGAAGTTTATGAGCAAGTGACAGAACAGTGCATAAGGTGGCTGCAAGGAGGGTTGCCATATTTGGTACTCCAAGACACCCTACCCAGAGAATAGCAGTGCACCTTCTCTGTACAGTGCATGGGTGCCATCTACAGAGACCCTGCACCCAAGAAAGTTTTGTGCCACGTTGAGCCGATGCCTCCTTATTGCCCATTCTGTCACTTACTTGATAAGTTAATGGAGAGTCGGGCTAAGTGATTTGGCTTTTGTCACCAGTAGTTGCTTGCAAGGATCCATTGGCATGAAAGTTGAATGCAGTAAAAACCACTGAAACAAGCATCCTTGTGTTAAACAAGTTTTCTGCAGGTTGGCCTCCAAGAAATAGCATATCTATGTGGCAGTCTCATTTGTGAAGCAGGGGCACTGAAGCAGGTCGCCTCTGAGATGTGCAGGAAGGGTTTTCTGAGCCAATAAACGCGGGTAAATTCGGGTGTGTACATAACGCCTGAAGTACAATCACACTTGCCTGATTTGTCCCCTTGACAGCTGTTCTTCCTTTCAGATCTAGGAGCACCACTGGAGCCCACAGCAGTGACCCCATCCTGCCCCCTTTGACTTCTCAAACAAAATAGCAGATGGAAGCAAGTTGGTTGTAAGAAATGGAGTTGCAAATAAAAAGTCTTGCCTTGGAAAAAGTTGGGCATAAACAACAACAAAAATTAACGCACTAATGAAAATGCGGATAAAACAATATAAGGCAAAAAAATTCTACAGGGGTAATCAGATGCCCGTTACACATTTCTGCCAATTTTCCTTTCCAATGACTTTCCAACCAATAATTTAGAAGTGATATTCACTTTTATGAAGCCTTCTTCTACAGGCCAGGCAGTCCACTTATTGCTGCGCCCATTTCGAATGGGTAAGCAGTGATGTCATCGAGAAGGTGGTGAGAAAGCTGACAAATCTGGCGTAGGACCAATTTAAATATTTTTCGGAGGTTGAATGAGGTTCGCATGAGTCACTAGCACAGCCTTCAGAAAGATGGTATTACTCTTCACCACAAAATGCAGTGCGCTGCGAACCACACATGCTAGCCTCCTAGCTCAGCTTTTAACTTATGCCCACGTCTCTGCTGCAAACATTGACTCAAAGAAAATCAGGGCTTAACGGCACACAATTAGACTCAGTGTCCCTGGAATATGGAAGGGGAAAGAATCAATCAGCTTCTTGTTTCTGATTGCTATACAGCGAACCCAACTGGAAAGTATGTGTGTATAGACACTGGGGTAAGGACATCACTCTGACACCCCATGCTGTGTAATAGCCCACTGACACTCACACATAACATTTGGCCATTTGTGCAATGCACTGGCAAACCACACATGCCCTTGGAAATGTGTCCCTGTATAGAATCAGCACGTTCAGAAGAAGAAGGGTAAGGGAAGAAAATCAGAGGAAAAATGAAAGGAGAAAAAAATACAATCACATTTACTCCTGGCCTAATGGGGACAGAAGTGTGATTGAGAAAAAAGTAAGCAGATCGAAATTGCCTGTGACCACACTCCGTTTCCTTGGTTTTATCTGTGCGTTGATGTGTTTCCAATTTGCACCCTTAAATTGGGGGAGACCGGCCTACATGAAATCAATGGGAATCAGGGGGAAAACTCTCCAGTGGCTGGAGTCACACCTAGCACAAAGGAAGATGGTAGTGGTTGTTGGAGGCCAATCATCTCAGCCCCAGGACATTGCTGCAGGAGTTCCTCAGGGCAGTGTCCTAGTCCCAACCATCTTCAGCTGCTTCATCAATGACCTTCCCTCCATCATAAGGTCAGAAATGGGGATGTTCGCTGATGATTGCACAGTATTCCAGATAAGTGCCAGGCAATGATCATCTCCAACAAGAGAGAGTCTAACCACCTCTCCTTGACATTCAACGGCATTATCATCGCCGAATCCCCCACCATCAACATCCTGGGGGTCACCATTGACCAGAAACTTAACTGGACCAGCCACATAAATATTGTGGCTACAGAGCAGGTTAGAGGCTGGGTATTCTGCGACGAGTGACTCCCCAAAGCCTTTCCACCATCTACAAGGCACAAGTCAGGAGTGTGATGGAATACTCTCCACTTGCCTGGATGAGTGCAGCTCCAACAACACTCAAGAAGCTCAACACCATCCAGGACAAAGCAGCCCGCTTGATTGGCACCCCATCCACCACCCTAAACATTCACTCCCTTCACCACCAGCGCACTGTGGCTGCAGTGTGTACCATCCACAGGATGCACTGCAGCAACTCACCAAGGCTTCTTTGACAGCACCTCCCAAACCTGCGACCTCTACCACCTAGAAGAACAAGGGCAGCAGGCACATGTGAACAACACCACCTGTACGTTCCCCTCCAAGTCACATACCATCCCGACTTGGAAATATATCGCCGTTCCTTCTTCGTCGCTGGGTCAAAATCCTGGAACTCCCTACCTGACAGCACTATGGGAGAACCTTCACCACACGGACTGCAGCGGTTCAAGAAGGCGGCTCACCACCACCTTCTCAAGGGCAATTAGGGATGGGCAATAAATGTTGGCCTTGCCAGCGACGCCTACATCCCATGAATTAATAAAAAAAAATACAAAGACCCACTTTGATGCCAATCCCGCACTTGGCTCCACCAAGCTGTGTTGTTCGCTTTCAGGGGGATAAATACTGGAATAAAAGTGATCTGCTCACAAATCCCTCTCCTACCCTTCAAACTGCCCAGAAAAGCAAATACTTCAGGGTGTTTTTAAGTTCTATTATTCCAACTACCAGAGCAAAGGATGCTGCATGCTGGTGGTTTATGTAAACTGAACCACTGAGGGTTGCCAGCTGGATATCTCACTGGCGCTTCATGCCCGAGTGAATAACATCATCTAGGTGATGAGTTGTTCCATCTCAGTTCCTGACCTTATATAAAATACACACACAATAGTTTGCATATTTTCTAAAGTAGTTTAAAACTGATCAGGGGATGAAATTCAATTTCGGTTGGGCGGGGGAGCAAAATGAAATCAGAATCTGATTTAAAAGGTGGTCAATATAAAAGGCACTTAGAAATACAAGGTTAAAATACAACATAAAGGAACAGGTACTGTGATAGGTTAATGATACAATCCTGTCCATGCTTTCAATCGGAGAGTGAGGCTGGGCTTGGAGGGCGAAGGTGACTGTGTTTCATTCTACAGTTATTTGATGGATGAGGTTACAACTTTGTGCCTTGGGAATCATGGGTGTAACTGCACTTAAAATGAGACTGAGTCATTTTTCTTTGTTAGGATTTGTTATCCTTTGAAAAACTTACTGATAAACAATAATGTTGGTAACACTGGGAGTGATGTTAACTTTCGGCGATGGCATAAGACAGGGAATATCCGATCGGCTGCATGTTATAAGCCCTAGCCCAGTTGCCCTTTCCTTTGAAGTCGATGGCCGGACCCTCCATCTTCAATGGGGGTGTAAACCAGGTGATAATTGACTTTGATAGAACGGGAAATCGGGCAGGCTGTAGAATGAACAGCCAATCCGATCCAATATGGGTTGTTTCACGCCATCGCTAAAAGTTAACATTACATCGATTGTTTTGGATGCATTTGCGAACCATGAGGTAAGAATTCTTCAGGTCACTATAGTTATTGAAAGAAGGTATTTAGCATTTAACCTTCACACATGCTTCTTACACGTAGGGATCCGAGGCATTCTTTACCCCATGGCATTGGAGGGGGTAGAGCGCAGATTCACCAGAATGATACCGGGAGTGAAATCAGGAAGCACTTCTTCACACAAAGGGCAGTAGAAATCTGGAATTATCTTCCGCCGATAGGCTGTGGATGCCAGGTCAATTAAAATTTTCAAGACTGAGGTCGATAGATTTTTGTTAGGCAAAGGTATCAAGGGATATGGATCAAAGGTGACTAAATGGAGTTGAGGTACAGATCAGCCATGATCTAATTGAATGGCGGAACAGTCTCGATGGACTGAATGGCCTACTCCTGTTCCTGTCTTCTTATGTTCCCAGTATGATTGATCACGTAATGCTGATGCATCAGCAACAAAGTTCCAGTGACTGCTTGCGGGAAGCGCAAAGCACTGACCATAGACCATCATTCATAATATATTGTAGATCTATTTTTATTATTTAATAAAAAAAATTCAAATAAATTGTGCCTCAGTTACACCTGCTGCACTATAAATGTTGTAGCATAAAATGACTGGCAATGCAGGCAAGTATGTTAACAAGCCACATTCACAACTATTGTCATGCTGGTTCGAAGGGTCAAACCAGCACAAACTAAAATATATGCACAAAAAGGGGGAGCGTCAATAGCGCTCTCAAGGAATTGGCCAATATTCCTGGCTTTGTAGAAAGGAACAGCTTGCGTTTCTGTAGGTAGCCCTGAAATTGAGAGATTCTCCTCCTTGTGCAGAGTCTTGCTCGACAGGAGCACAAATCGAAGAATTGGGCGTTGAGATCAATACGCCTGATTTGCAGAGCTCTCAAATTTCTGGCCATTTCTGGCTGGTGCTCCTGTCTCAGAAACATCCCAAAAAGCACTTCAGTAACAATAAATTGCAGCGGTGTTGCTATGGAGACAAACATAATAGAATTTTTCCACATGGCAATATCACACACAAATAGTATGCCCGGTGGCGGGGACAGGAAATGGGGGGAGTCGAGATCTTGGAGGGGGAGCCTGGGACAGCAACAGCCCAGGTTATTTTTGGGTGGGACCGGAGAAGGAGCACTCCTGCTTCTACAAAAATAATTTAAAACCTACCTTACTAGGGCCTCTATCGCCAATGAAACTGGTTGGAGATTGCACGAGGTACGCTCTGATCAGTTCTGTCCTAAAATGGCAGCCGGGGGCCCACGTACATCATATAGGGACATAGGAACACGAGTAGGCCATTCAGCCCCTCAAATCTGTTCCGCCATTCAATGAGATCATGGCTGATCTGTATCCTAACTCCATTTACCTGCCCTGGCTCCATATCTCTTGGCCAGCAAAAATCTCAGATTTAATATTGTTAATTGAGCTAGCATCTACTGCTTTTAGTGGGAGAGAGTTCCATACTTCTAACACCCTTTGAGTGAAGAAGTGTTTCCTAATTCCTCTCCCGAGTGTCCTGGCTCTGATTTTAAGGTTATGTCCCCTGGTCCTGGACTCCCCCACCAGTGGAAAAAGTTTCTATCTATTTACCCTATCAATTCCTTTCAAAATCCTAAAAACCTCAATCATATCACCCCATAATCTTCTATAGTCACTTCATTCCAATTCAAGTACATACCCATTATCCCTACTCTCTGTCTTCCACCGCCTAATCAATCTCCTAACCAGGTCAATAATTTGCCTTCAATTCCAGGACCCCGATTCGCATATTAAAAGGAGGCCGCCTGTAAAAAGTGACAGCGGGCTGAGCGTCATCATTAACGGGGTGCTAAGTCTACCGACGCCATTTTGAGGTCGTTACCATCCTGTTAACGCCAATTTGGCCCAGTTAAAATTCGCCCCTATTGACTCGTTTCAGAGGTACACTTTCCCAGACTCACTATACGTCCTCCAGTATATTGCACTAGTTTCCATTATCCATGTTGTGATCCTTCACGTTGTGTGTCAGCAAGCTGTTTGACTGTGAGTGGCATCGCAGTTGAGCCAGATCCTATTCGCACCTAATGTCCACACAAATGAACATTCAACAGGGATCACCGGTAACAATCAGGGATGGGAAAACTAACCAATTTCGTCCTCTCTACCCTGGGGTGCTGAGGCCAACCGTCGCACCTCTACTACCACTCCGACTGTAGCCAGCTAAGTTAATGCAGATGGAGGATCATTAATGTGAGGCTCAGCTACTCACTGGATAAATTTGAGTCATTAGGAGACAGGGAGCCCTTAGTTGACTGGCACATGGATCTCTCTTTACTGCCAAAGGAAGATAAATCACTTTTACCTCAGTGTTCACTCGGGAAGAGGGGCATGCAAACAACGATCTGTGACCTCCGCACCCCAATGCCCCCGAATTACTTGGTGGCTCTGTGTAACAGAACCAACAACGTCCACAGGAGCTCCTAGCAATTGCTGCACTCTCCTGAACTCCATGGCCTCGCCGTTCCCTATCTCTGTAACCTCCTCCAGCCCTACAACCCTCCGAGATCTCTGCGCTCCTCCAATTCTGGCCTCTTGCGCATCCCTGATTTTCTTCGCTCCACCATTGGCGGCCGTGCCTTCAGCTGCCTAGGCCCTAAGCACTGGAATTCCCTCCCTAAACCTCTCCGGCCTCTCTACCTCGCTCTCCTTGTTTAAGACACTCCTTAAAACCTACCTCTTTGACCAAGCTTTTGGTCACCTGTCCTTATATCTCCTTACATGACTCGGTGTCAAATTTTGCTTGATAATTGCTCCTGTGAAGCACCTTATGTTAAAGGCGCTATATAAATACAAGTTGTTGTTGTTCTAGAGGTCACCAAAGAGTGTTGTTAATGGTGGGAGAGCTGCACCCCAGCTACTGATGGTACTCTCCCACTGGAATGCAGTCGCTCCGAGAATCAGATGGAGGCACCATGGACCTATCAGTTTGTCAATAATGATCGACAGTTGTGACACACTCCACAATTAGAGCACCAGGGATGGGACATCGTCCTCCTCCCCAAGACTGCAGGTGATCAGACCTCCTCCACAAAACTATTAGGGGTTGTGTGCTTCCCAAAGCACCAGGGACGAGCTGCCTCCCGGACGAGAAGGAATCAAATGCCTTTGGCATGACTGCCAATGGGCTGGTGCACTTGATTACTAGGGTATGGATACCCACTCTGGCTGGACTGCCCCATCAAACCACCAGGCATTAGATATCTCCACTAAACCTCGACAGATCATTTGGTGCCCTATTAAACCATCAGAGACCGGATACCCCATTAACCTGTCAAGGGTCAGATGCTCAAAGGAATTGACCCACATTAAGCCCTGAGGAATTAGTATGCACCTACAACAATTTATCACAATAAAAATATGAATAATAATAACAACTATTTTTTCTATTGTGGCTGCATCCACAGATATTAGTGCATTCCTCGCTGTGATGACGGGGAAATATTATGGGATACAGGAAATGGCAGTGAGCATGTGCTGAAGGATATTTAGTGCCTCTGTGGATGCAGATTACAATATTTTCAAGAATAGGCCAAACCAAACCTGAACGAGGCAAATTCCAGGCATTTGCAAACCAAACTCTGGATATGAGCTGGGAATTCTGCTGGGATCACCCTGTGACTGGGCTGCACTCAGTACTCTCTGAGCTCCACCCAGTAGAGTTCAGAAACAGCCAGTTTTCATCAAGCTGAAAACAAAAGCCTCAAACAGCTCTCTGTTTATAGCTCAGATGCTAGCAACCAGCATATCCCCTCAGTAATGAAGCTACTGAGAAGTAGGCCATGGCTTTCTGATGAGAAAAAAACAGATGTTAGTGCAATCAGCTTAAGATAAAAACACCTCAGTGAGCAGACTATTATTATTGTTTTATCATGCTTGATGACAGTTCTGAACAACAGTAGATATAGAACAATAGTGTGTGCCAAAAGACTGACTGTGTCAAGTGTCAGCACTCATTTGTTGTCATGTAGAAAGCATGGGCGGGATTTTCTTGGTGCCAGTACAAAAAAACAAAGTTTATCACAAGGCACAGTGCAAAAATTGTTTTGTAGTTATGAATAAAATTATTCATAACATAGTCATGAATAAATTGAGTTTTCTGCAGTAAGGATTTAGCATCGCTGCTGTGACATTAAAATTACTTAGGTGTGAATTATTTTACCAAAACATTGGTGTGACAAAAACTTTGACCTGACAGTGAAAGAAAGGACTTGCATTTTTATTACACCTTTTACCAATCTCAGGACGTCCCAAAGCACTTTACAGCCAATGAAGTACTTTTAAAGTGTAGTCACTGTTGCAAAGTAGGAAATGCAGCAACCAATTAGTGATGTTGGTTGAGGAATAAACATTGGCTAGGACACCAGGGAGAACTCCCTTGCTCTTCTCTGAATAGTGACATGGGAAGTTTTACATCCACCTGAGAGGGCAGACAGGGCCTCAGCTTAACATCTCATTCAGTGAGACAGCACCTCCACCAGCACAGCACTCCCTCAGTACTGCACTGGAGTATCAACCTGGATTTTGTGTTCAAATCTCTAGAGTGGGGCTGGAACCCACAAGCCTTTAAGACTCAGGCGCAATGCACTACCACTGAGCCACTGCTGAAACACTGCTAGGCAGTCTACATTTTGGGTGGTTCAGTAAAAGTACTGTGCCACCAAAGTTTAATTTTTTGTCATAAATGAGAAAAACAAAGCCAACGATTGATTCTTGGTTTCAGTGGGCTTTTGTGTTTGAGCTTTTTTTTAATATAAAACAAAGGAAGATTTTGTCATCCTCTCATCGGAGTGAAATTGCAATTTTGCGGTGTACAATGAAGGCCTCAATTTGCTCACTATTAACGGCAATGCGCAATACTTAACAGTGTTGGAGGAGGCATGACAGTGGGGCAGTGCACGACCTCGGAGTAGTGTAAAAATTATCCTTCACTGACAATTCTAGTACATTGATATTTAAATCAAAGAAGTCCCATACAGGTACTTGTGTCATTTTCCTTTTAAAAATGTTATTAATTTGCATGCTGTCCAAAAAAAAAGAAACTCTTTATCGTTCTTGGGTTTTGTGAAGCTATTTTTCTTTATTTAATCCCTCGGCCGCACCCTCATTTGGTTTCACATTGTGTTGTTGGCTACCAAATAGAATCAACCTGGTACTGCTCTGGTTACGTGATGCCCAGGAAATTCTACTTCTCTTTTCCTTTGAGTAACCATTCTGCTGTCTAAAATTTGAGTATTAAAATGGTGGCATCTCCACTTACAGGGGCTGAGTATATGATGATAGGTGCTCCATGTACTGAAGTGCTTTGGGCACCCACTGCCTGGGAAATTGGGCCTACAACATGTCCGAGATGGACAGCCTGCCCCATTGCAGACAGCGAGTGAAAAAGGAGGTTGGAAGCTGGCAAACAAATTGTTCGCTTGGTTCATTTGGCCCTGAATTACTTAAATAATGCACGGTGCTGAAGGGGAGGCCACTAGAACAACTTTTTAAAAAATGAACACTCCTGCCCTTTGCATCCCTGGCATTCCTCATAACCCATCACCAATGCCTCCTTGCCCAGTGTCCCCGTCCCACTTGGGCCCCTTGCAACCTGTCTGGTGCTCCTCCTCTCCCTGGTAGGAATGTATCCAGACTGCAACGGGCAGCCAGCCCTGGCTACTGACACCAACAATGTGACCCTGGCACTCTCAGTAAGTCATGAAAGACGCATCTGGAGAAACAGTATATTAGGCAAATGGACTGACCTCATTTTATCCAGCACCACAAAAGATTTATAAATCACAGGTTCGGCCTCAGCTGGAGTATTGTGTCCAATTCTGGGCACCACACTTTATAGCAAGGATGTCAAGGCCTTGGAGAGGGTGCGGAGGAGATTTACTAGAATGGGACCAGGGATGAGAGGCTTCAGTTATGTGGAGAGACTGGAGAAGGTGGGATTGTTCTCATTAGAGCAGAGAAGTTTAAGGGGAGATTTAATAGAGGTGTTCAAAATTATGAGGGGTTTTGAAAGAATAAATAGGGAGAAATTGTTTCCACTGGCAGAAGGGTTGGTAACCAGAGGACACATATTTAAAGTAATTGGTAACAGAGTCAGAGGGGAGATGAGAATTTTTTTTACTCAGCAAGTTGTTATGATCTGGAATTCACTGCCTGAAAGGGTGGTGGAAGCAGATTCAATAATAACTTTCAAAATGGAATTGGATAAATACTTGAAGGGGAAAAAATTGCAGGGCTATAAGGAAAGTGCAGGGGAGTGGAACTCATATTATAGCTCTTTCAAAGAGCCGGCACAGGCACGATGGGCAGAATGGCCTCCTTCTGTGCTGTATGATTCTGTGATTCTAGGGGGTTTGGCAAACTGTAAGGCATACTGTAAAAGACTTCAGGACGACATAGGCAGGTTTGCGGAATGGGCAGACAGGTGGCAGATGCAATTTAATGCGGAGAAGTGTGAGGTGATACATTATGGGAGAAAAAACAAGAAATGGAAGTATACACATAAGATGCTGAAAGTGTGAATGAATGTGGAGACTTAAGAGTTAAATACATAATTCCCTGAAAGTGTGAGTACAGGTAGATAAAGTCATAAAAAAGGCCAACAGAAGTTTGGGTTTTATATGTAGGGGAGTAAAGTACAAGAGTAGAGCAGTAGGCCCCAAAGATCAGTAAGGCACAAACCCGGCAGTTACACTGGGATCGTGCCTGCCTGTGCCCTTCAGCACTGACCCTGCCAGGGTATACAGGGTTACCGGGGGTACCTAATTTGCATGGGACCAGTCATCACCCAAGCCATTGCAAATACATCTCAGGACATCAAGGCCATACTGGTTGTACTGGCAGATACCCCCGGAAGTTACCAGGGATGAGAAACTATAGTTATAAGGAGAGACTTATTTCTACCGGAAAGAAGGAACTTACATTTCTATAACGCCTTTCACAAGCTCAGGACGTCCCAAAGTGCTTTACAGCCAATGATGTACTTTTGAAGTGTAGTCACTGTTGTAATGGAGGAAACGTGGCAGCCAATTTGTGTACAACAAGGTCCCACAAACAGCAATGCGATAATGACCAGACATTCTGTTTTTTAGTGGTGTTGGTTGAGGGATAAATGTTGGCCAGGACACCAGGGAGCACTTTCCATCTCTTCTTCAAACAGTGCCATGGGATCTTTTATGTCCACCTGAGAGGGTAGACAGGGCCTCGGTTTAACGTCTCATCTGAAATACGGCACACTCCGACAGTGCAGCACTCCCTCAGTACTGCACTGGAGCGTCAGCCTAGATTTTGTGCTCAAGTCTCTGAAGTGCGACTTGAACCCACAACCTACCGACTCAGAGGCGAGAGTGCTACCCACTGAGTCACGGCTGAACAGAAGATTTAATAGTTTTAAACTTATGAAGTTTTCCAGAGTGAATAGGAAAAGACTATTTCCTCTAGTTGGGAAGTCAGTGATAAGGAGTAATCAATTTAAATTTGTCACTAAGAGAGTGAGGAGAGAGGTTAGGGGAGATTTCTTTGTATAGGGGCATGGAATGCTTTGCCACAGGGAATAGTTGAGGCAGAGACTATTGAATTTTTTAAGGGAAAATTGGAAAAATATTTGAAGCAGAGAAAGGTACAAGGCTGTAGGGAGAGCGTGCGACAGTGGGATTAGTTTTGAATTGCTCTAGCAAAGAGCTGGCACAGAAATGATGGGCTGAATGCCCTACTTCTGTGCTGCAAACCTCTATGGTTCTTGTCCATTAACCAGCGAGGGTGGTACTCAGCTTGGGTCGCATAACATACATTTTTTTTCCCCTTGGTCACAAAGATTAATTAGCTTATTACTAGAACAGGTGCCAACAGTTGCTACAATATTCAGCCCTTTACAGGTTGATGGGTTGGTGTCTTCTACCGGATTGTCACATGCCTGCAGTTGTTATAAAAGGGACATACTTTACTGAAGTCTTGTTACCCCTTGTTACTTAATTTTTATGCTTTAGAGCTGGTGACTGGTTCAAGCCTGGAAGCTTTACATTTTTGTAAAGCTCATCCTTATGTTGACATGATGAAGTTCCACTCTAGTGACATCACATCAGGGGAGTTCTTTATATAATGTCTGCTAGCGGGCTATCTCAAGATTCAGCTCTAAAGCATATTAAAATATGAAAAAAATATGTGACTGAGGGACACCAGTAAGTATACAGATATCGCCCTTTATTAGGCTTGTAGAATAATGTAGTGAACCATATTTCCCCATTAACTGATTTTTTTTTTGTTTGTTAAAAGAACAGGTTATCTAATACAAAGTCTGACAATTATTATAGACTTGTATTTAAAGACTGTAAGAATACCGTACTCAAATCCTGCCAACTAGCTCGTTCCTCAATCCCTACAATCGAGAAAATAACAACCAACGCAAATGAAGGCGAGAAACACGTATCTGAGTCACAAAGCTGCTTTCGAGTAACCTGACGCTGCAGTGGCTTGAGAATAATGATCGGTCTTGAATTTCCTTTATTGTGGCAACCTGCAACATCCAGGGAGGAACCATACTTTGTACCTTTAAGGTGGAGGGGAATCACTGTTGACAAAACTGCCTGAAAAGATTTGGCCAGCTCGAGCTGCATTAGCCTGGGTAATCTCATAATGTGCGGCAATAAAAGCAGAATCAGGCCAAAGCAGCAGCTGTTGGCCCTGACAGCTGTGCCTGGCCAGCTTCAACCTCCCCTCAACTGCTGCGCAGACGGCAAGCTAATAAAGCCCTCAAGAAATCAACATATTTCTGCAAAGCACCTGTCCTGATTGCTATTATCTCCTGTCTTGTAATATTTGTATTATTATTATTTAATGCACAGGAAAAGCCCCAGACATCGTGCGTAGATCTCCTGGTTTAAGAGGGGGGGGGGGGGGGGAAATGCATCTAAACCTTTTACACGGTTCATTTTCTTGTCTGATTTTTTACTCGTGTTATAATCTTAACATGTCCGCACTATTTACTTTGATAGGTACATCGCCCACAAATTTTGAACTGCTGTTGGAAATCGGACGTAAATCATACACGGGCTGACACGCTTTTAAAATCCGATTTTAATTTCTTCAAAATTTCAGGCAATAATTTAGCGGCTGTATTATTCAGATAAAGCAAACTGCTTGTTCCTGTCATTTTAAAATAAAAATATCTGTTCTTATGCAACTGAGGCCTGAGGTGGAGAAGTGTTCAAGTTTTGTTGGCTTTGTTGGCCACTTTAGGCATGTACCTTGGGTACTCATGGACCACATGTAGGCCCTGGTAGTCTCCTCCTATGTGCTCGCTTTCCAGGTGCAAAGGAGAGGAAACCTATCTGACCCCTTTATATTGGCCCAGGATTTCTAGGGAGTCACCTAGAGGTGACAGAGCATCTGCCCTTATAATATGTAGACATTGAGTTTGTGTGGAATGGGGGCGGAGGGAGGAGTAATGGCACCTCCCCCTTCACTTTCGTCTGGTTGGCAGAGAGGATGTTGCTTGCCCTCGTGCTGGCCTCCCCTCAGATTGGAGGGTCTTACAGAGGCAGACAGCTTGGCCAAGCAGGCCTAAAAAGGTAAGTGGCCTTTTTTTCCCCCCCCACAGGGCCTCATTGGTGTCTTGGGGGCTGGAAGCTGTTTTGGACGGTCAGATTGCCCCACGGTCAGTGGCCTCTCAGGCCTGAAGCAACGGCTAACTTTCTGTGCATAGGCCTTTCCCCCAGGCACATATGGGGCCCCATGCTAATAACCTGAATCCAGGCAAATCCAGGGGGGTTCTTCAGCTCAGGTCAGGTGCATTGCGCTTTGGGTGTGGTGCATCTGACCAGCAATCAGGCACAGGCAGGAGAGGAATATGGGAAGGGGGCCATAAAGTTTAAATAAATGTTTCCATTCATTTGCATAGATTTTAAATTGCTGATACGAACTGATCTTGGTGTTCAGAGTTAAGAATTATCCACCAACTTAGCACAGCCTTTCCCAAACCTTCAGTCCCATGAAATTCAAATGGGACAAACCAGCAATTAAGAAACATAAATGCAAATAGAACTCAGTTGCCTAGCCTTACAAGTAGTTCAGACATCAGACATGATTATTTTTATTACACAGGCTAATAGTTAGATCAATCCAATAATTATCCATGGGAGATGTCCATAAGACTAATCTCAGAGATTGCTCTGCCTTTACTCTGACCCTCTATTAGTTTATTGGTTTGCAAGTCACCTAAAGCACATAACCTCGGAACATGGCAGCACAGCACCTTTCATAGTCACTGAAGACCATTGAGAAGTAGACACCTTGCCCTGAATATTATGAGTACCTGCCTTTGATAAAGAAAACTCACCCATTGCTAGCACAGATTGGAAAATTGCAGGCACAATGAAAAAATCATCATAAAAGTGATATGTGTCTGATATCTTAAATACATGTATTGTTCAAAGTTCTTGCAATGTCTGAAGTGTCATTTTTCTGGGATCTGATAGTCCCACATATTTCATAGACAGGCATACCTACCAGCCAACCAAGAGACTACACAAAGCCTCGACCAATGGGAACGCGCAGGGCAGCTACCAAAAAATTTCCAGCTGCCATTGCAGTCCCCATGGAAAGTCAGAAACTTCTAACCCCAGACCTAACACCACGCCCGCGGCCCTTTCACTCAATAGTTCCTCAGAAGAGCTGCCTCAGTGTGCGGCCACCTGCTGACTTTGGCCTCAGAGACACTAATTCCTGCACTTCTGGCCTCATCTGATACATCTGCCCACCTTATACCACTGAACTGACACAACTGCTCTTGGACTTTGCCAGTTCAGTTGCCAGATGGCAGGACATTAACCCTCACACCTTGCCCAACTGCTCCAATCCTCACCTCTGTGGTTCATTCCTAGGCCTTCAGTTCCTCTTCCTGACCCTGTGCTACCTCATGCCTGCCCAGTTGACAGTGTATCCTCTGCTGCCCGGTCCCACTGCCAAAATTGAACCATGTATGAAGAGAGGTGGACATTAGAAGTGGGACAGGGAAGCAGGAGTGTAACCCATGCCAGCAAGAATTTGGGGAGAGGGAGACACGTCCTATCCAATGCTCACTGCCAACCTGCTGAGACAACAACCCACACCCATCGGGTCTTTGCTGCCTCCCTACTAAGACCCCTTCCCAAGCCCGGTCTAGGATCCTGCAGCTGTCCCTGCTCTAACTCAGCCTAAACTGCCCCTCAATAATTCCCTTTCAGCCTAAGCCCGAGCCCCTAATTTCTACCTCACTACAGGAATTGCTGCAGCTCTCAATAGCTGCTCCCTCCAAGCTCAGGTCCTCATCTCCAACATATTGACTGCCATTTTGCTGCATTCCCTGGTCCTTAAAATGTAAAAGATGCAAAGTGAGCATATCAGGAAAGGAATATGCACGAGGGGTATACAAAGATTGGGAGGCAGACAGTACAGAAAAGAGGCAGAGGCAAGGAAAGATTTAGAAAAAAAGAAAATGGAAAGAGTGGCAAAAAGAGTTGCAGAGATAAAGAGAGAACATTGAGAGAAATTGTGTGAGAGCCGTACAGAGAGAGAGAGAGAGAGAAATCTAAGCCAAGCAGAAAGACAGTGAGGGAGACAGAATGATTTAAAGAGTGGGATACAAGCAGAGAGACAACAACAGCAAGAGAGAAATGCAATTTTCAAAAACCTTTAGTCTACGAGCAATGTCACAGGAGATCAGTTAGTATTAAAAAAACCTGGAATGTCAAAGCTATTACTTACTAAAAAGTGTGCATGATTTAGCTTGAGCTAATTTTAAAAAGGTATTTCAGTGTTAGAAGAAACCCAATCCAGTATAAATTGGTACCTGGGAAAATGTTCCTGTTAACTGATGTCAACTGTAACATGTTTAATTAAAAGTAAAAGAAGAAAGAAAACATGATTCATTTTGCTATTAGCTGCAGGTGCTTTTACAATTATTTGTGAATAGGTTTGTTGGAAATGCATGATCATAAAGAAAACTGAACACTTTTTCTGTGATTATAATTACATTTCTATGCATTTATTTGCAAAAATTATATATACTGTGTAATCTAACACGTAAATTAGGTGTTGGTGCTTTTTAAATATAAGGGAATGACTTTGGTTGGAGGATCTCATGAAGTGTGCTTGTGATTTCCTTAAATGCCCTCCTGACAGGAGAGAATCCACACTGGCACTGTACATTCGTAATATCATCTCTATATGTTAAAAGGAAAGAAAGACTTGTATTTATATAGCACCTCAGGACGTCCCACAGCCAATGAGGTGCAATTAAGTTAATTTGCTTTATAAGCTTTTATTGAAAGTATAAAAATAGGATGGCACTTTATGGGGTAGATTTTGATCTGGGCCTATTTTCGGGCCTAGTCTCGTCACTGTGGCTGGTGCGCTCCTGAACCAAGAAGCCTGAGGATCGATGGAAATTGCTCCTTGGGCTTTGTCAGCATATTCAGCACGAGCTGCCGGCGCTGGTCACGCCTCCACAGTCACCTTGCCCGAGCAGGGACATCAATGTCGGCCCACCTGACTTGTCGGTAGTGGCCCTCAGATAAGTCGCAGGAGGGGAGAATTGGAGCGGGCTACGAGTGATGGAGTGGCCGATCGTGAAGGGCCCCATGAACTTAGCAATAGGACCAAAGCCTGCGCTGATTAGCCTGCGCTAAATTGGTATGCGTTGAGCCCGTATTAAGCCCAAAAAAACAGGCACAACGCATGCCAATTTCTACCCCTATATCTTACTGTGATTTACAGTCTGGATTTTATTGTAAGAATCTCCTTGGCAAGGTCCTGATAGAATTAAACTAACATCATGTTCTCATTTGTCCCTCATTTAGTCAGTGCAGTCAACCCTGATACACTCTAGTATGCATGAATCCAGCTACATGCATGTCCTTTCGAAATGAGCAAGTATGTAGGATTCCAATGATTTAGTTCAATCGTCTATACTGTTTAACGCCCTTTTAAAAAAAAAACTGTAAAACTTGTGGAATGCTGTGGGAAGTAGTTAATGATGGAACGTTCAAAAAAAAACATTCTTGCAGAGATAGTTATTTCTGAGCAAACTCAGAAATTCTAATCCTGTCTCATTTTAAGATGTTTGCCAACAACAAAAAAAAAATAAAATGTTGCTGCAGACCCCTGCAGGGTTAAAATGTGGTGTAATACCTGTCAAAAGGCTTTAAGCTGCCGTGCATTTAGTACTCGGGGGCTTATAGAAATGCAAAATATACAATTTAATTACTATCACCACAATGAATTCCAAGTTGATCTCGTTTCACCCACATGAGCCAACCACAATTTTAAGCATGGCGTAGTCTGAAAGATGGTGGAATGTATTTTCCGTGATTGCTGGGTCACTTCATTGTTCCTGTGTATGCATAAACACTACGCTGTGATCATACTGGTCACGCTTCAGCTGCTATCTGAAATTTGCTCTTGCCATAAGGATTGACTAATCTGGTTCGTTCTGACAGCAGCTTGCACTTACTGTATCAGAGTTGCCAGTCTGCTGCCAGGTACTGCAGTTTTTTTGAAAGAAAATAACAAAGCATATGTTAAGTAAATACCCAAGGCATTAGTCATCACACCATTCAGGTTACACTGAAACAAACTTTTCATCACATGGCGCTTATTATGCTCGGAACAAAGGTGGGGTTTTAGATAAGCATTAGCACAAATCAAAACATATCACTCTACTCCGCATTATCTTGGTGAAAAGAGAAAACAATGATTGCTCTCCAGCGACAAGTCACAAATTGACAAAATCCCACACTAACAATTAAAGCAATCGCCTCCGCAGACGTAGGAATACGATTTTCCACGCAAGTATCAAGAAACTTGTTAAATCCACTAACATTGATATTACTTCAAGCAATTAGGAACATGCTGATAATGATATGAGTCTTCAGCTGTAAATAATTATGCTGCCTCAAGGCTATGGTTTAATTCTTGGCTCAGCATATCTATAAACAATAATCAAACTGCAAAGCAAGTTGTGTGTTTTTTTTATACTCTCTCTCCTTTTGTCTCGTTGTGTGCAATCATTTCCAAGGCCCCGCGGTTATCCCAATGGCTATTTTGACCTTCAGGAACTCCTGCCTGTAAGGGGAAGAACTAATCTGTGCTTTTGATCAATCTGAGCTAAATCACACAGCGTGCCCAGCGCCAGTTTTTCGCAAGTCCCAGAGCTGTTATTTCCAGTCTGCGTGTACTGTGAATCAGGGCCTGCTGCTGTGGCACAATAAATGGGGACATTAGGAGAAAACGTTATAATTGCTGCAGCCCACATCTTGTTAATAAGTAATGTACAGTCAAGCTTTAGGCAGTTGCAACTAAAATGTTTATACTGTCAGCCATCAGTTGCTATTGACACCGCATGTAATTAAACATTTGTACAGGTCAGCAGAAAGTACTCTCCTTGAATAAAAATCCTACAATTAGAACATTGTTGAGACAAAAAAAATTAATTCTTTTAGCGTTAGGGTTTCAGGCTGCCCACTGCTGTATAATTTTAAAATTTATCATAAATTTACATACAGTGTACCTACAGCACTGCGATAAAACTGGCAAATAATGCGATTGGGAACATATGCAACACAGTCGTTATTAAATAAAACATTAAATAAACGTATGTATGAACATTCATGTCACCAGTGATTGCTTCTGAATGAGGATCAGTAACCCTCCCTCCAAACCAGCAGAAAGTGCAACATGGGAGCCCTCGCATTTGAAATACGGACTTTTAGGAATATTTATCAGGGTGCAGAAAATATGAACTGAATTGACATCAGGGCAAAAAGGGATACAATTAGAGAAAATAGAAATTATCATCGGCAATACTGCCCCCACCCTCCCCCAAGCTCTCCATTCCTGACTATGGCCTTTTCTCCATACCCCCTCCTTTTGCCCCACTATTTGCAGCTGTGCTTGCAGAGGTCTAGGCCCTATGCTCTGGAATTCCCCCCTTAAACCTCCTTAAGGCCCTCCTTAAAATCCATTGCTTTGACCAAGCTTCTTCTTGTTGTAGTGAATGAATGCTTAGTGGACAAATGCTATTTTAACATAACCTGTTTATTTTAAATGGATTAATGTCTCTGTTAAAATAGCAGACAGAAGAATGTCGTATGCTTGCATTAAGTTTTTGTCCACTAATATTGCTAACGGTAGTTTCTGGGAGGAAAAACAAGAAAGGGAGAATAAACTCAGTGGAAAAAGGGTGTAGATAAACTGAGAGAACTGGCAATGCAAATACATAATTTCTTGAAAGTGTAAATGCAGGTAGATAAAGCCATGAACAGGCCATTAGCATTTTGGGGTTTTATAAATAGGGCGAAAGAGTACATCAGCAAAGAGGTAATGATAAATTTGTACATGTTAATGTGTGCAGTCCTGGGTAATCAGGTTCTATTATAGAAAGGTCATTAAAGCCAATCAGAGCACACAGTATAGATTCACGAGGATGATTCCAGGAATGAGAAATGATAGTTATGAGGAGAGACTTGAGGCACTGGGACAGTTTCCATTGAAGCAAAGAAGATGAAGAGGAGATTTAATTGAGGTTTTTAAAATGATGAAGGATTTTGATAATGAGAATAGGGAATGATTATATCCTTTGATTGGAGAATCAGTGACAATGGGTCATCAAGTTAAAATTGTCAGTAAGAGAGTAAGGAGGAAGGTTAGGAGAAATTTCTTTACACACAGGGTCATTGGGACACGGAATGCTTTACCACAGGGAACGGTTGAGGCAGAGACCATTGTGTCATTTAAGGGAAAAGTGGATAAATATTTGAAGCTGTGGAAGGAATAGAACTATGGGAAGAGAGCAGGGCAATGGGATTCTGAAATGTCCGAGGAAACAGCCAGCAGGAATATCGTGAGTTGATTAGCCTCATTCTATGCTGTAAATTCTGATGGTTCTGGGCAAAAGAGAGAGAAAAAAAACAGGTGGCTGTGAATGTGCTACAGGACTATGCAAAAGCTGTCACACAGGGTTAAACTATCATCATCACCACCTGGGCAGTACTCTGGTGGAGCGGGTCATCTGCCCATTGTAGAACCAACCCAATTTTCATCTCATTGATTGGGATGAAGATTTACCTAGGTTTCATTATTGTTTGCGATCTGAGCTTTTCCATTTGAGTTTCGCAGTTTTAGTCATGACTGAATTATCTGTCCATTCATAGCCAATGAGGGAAATGATACTTTTCTGTCATTGTCACCATTTTCCCTTTGTTGCCATTTGGTGAGTTCTCCTGTGTGTGCTGTGGGCATGTGGCACAATGTTTGTTTATTTCCAAGATTTTGATGGTGGTGGAGTTATCTCAGAATATACTTCTCATGTAATGGGAAGAAAGTGTTTTACTTAAAGGTAATAAGCCCCGATTTTAACCTAACCAGCCCGGTGGGAACGGGGTGGGTTTCGGTCGGACGCCCGTTTTACATCCCCATCAGACTGAAGTCAATGGAGAGCAAAATCAGGAGGGGTGTTAAACAGGATTCAGAATCGAGCCTGCCCCCTTCCCGCCAGGTGAGGTAGGTTAAAATCAGGGCTATTGATTCTTTTTACCAAGCTTTTATACACCTATTAGTGTTGTTTCTAGATAATGAAAATGCAAATTTAAATGGTCCTTCTAGGTACCTATACCATGATTTTACAAGAACCAGCGTGGTTTGGCTCTGTTTGTATTTCCTGCAGAATATTCACTAAACCACATATATTGAACCCTGCAGGTACCCATACTACATTTTATGTTGGTTTGGATCGAATACATATTTACACATCTTGACTTCTGGGATTGTGTTCAAATTTCCATAGTAATACAAGCAAGTACACCTTGATCTTTACAAATCGGCTGTTTAAATGAAGGTTAATTTGAGCTTCAGGATCTGATCAGAGTTTGCAACTATGGTTTTCAGGGGCCAATAATGTTTTGTGGGTGAGCTGGACGAAATGCCCCAGTGTAATGTAATGTAAGAGCAGGGGAGTTCTCCCCGGTGTCCTGGCCAATGTTTATCCCTCAACCACCATCGCCAAAATGGATTTTCTGGTCATTATCACATTGCTATTTGTGGGACCTTGCTGTGTGCAAATTGGCTGCCGCGTTTCCTACATTACAACAGTGACTACACTTCAAAAGTAATTAATTGGCTGTAAAGCATTTTGGGACATCCTGGGGTCATGGAAAGTGCTAGATAAATGCAAGTCTTCCTTCCTTTCTTCTTTACAAATCAGAGATGTGTAAGTGTGCATCTCCACCAGACCTTATCCAGCATAAGGATGATGTAGACAATCATGAAGACACAACATTGGAAGGAGAAGGTGAAGAAAGTCCAAACTGCTTGAGACCTCAGCTTCTGCCAATACTTTGGCTGAAAGAGCAGCTATTGGTAAAACATTCTTGAACCCTTAACATCAATCATAAGGAATCCACCGACTGGGAAAACATAGAATTTTACTTTGCTATCTTTGATGTTAATTTGAATTTATTTAATCATTGACCCATTTTTTTTACATTTTTCAACAGCAACAACACTTTGCTTTTTTATAATGCCTTTAACATTGAAATATGTCCCAAACCGTGTCACAGAGGCATAATCAAAAAATGGATGCCAAGCCAAAGAAGGAGATTTTAGGAGAGGTGACAAAAAGTTTGGTCCAAGAGGTGGGGTTTAAGGATGGTCTTAAAGGAGGAAAGAAAGATGAAGAGGTTTAGAGAGGGGATTCCAAAGTGTGGGTCCTAGGCGGCTTAAGGCACAATCACCAATGGTGGGGCGAAGGGACGGCCAGAGTCAGAAGCATGGAGAGTTCGCAGATGGGGAGTTTGAATGGCCGGAGGGAGTGCCAGAGATAGACAGGGTTGAGGCCATTAAGGGATTTAAACACGAGGATGAGAATTTTAAATGTATGATGCTGGAAGACTAGGAATCAATATAAGTCAGCAAGGGCAAGGGTATTGGGTAAGCAGGACTTGATGTAGAATAGGCTATAGGCAGCAGAGTTTATAGATGGCGGAGTAAGGAATACCAGCCAGGAAAGCATTGGAATAGTCAAGTCTGGAGGTGACAAAGCCATGGATGAGGGTTTCAGTGGCAAATGGGCTGAGGTAGGGGCAGAGGCAGGCGATGTTATGGAGATGGAAGTAGGCGTTCTTTGTCATGGAGAGGATATGGGATCAGAAGCTCAGTTTGGGGTCAAATAAGACACTAAGGTTGTGAACAGTCTGGTTCAGGCTGAGAGAATAGCCAGGGAAGGGGTGCAATCAGTCACAGGGGAACGGAGTTTGTGGTGGAGGTGGAAGACAATGGCTTTGGTCTTCCCAATGTTTAGCCGGAGGAAATTGTGGCTCATCCAAGAATGAATGCCGGACAACCAGTCTAAAACACATATGCAGCGGAGGGGTCGAGAGAGGTGGTGGCGAGGTAGAGCTGAGTGGCAGCAGCAGACTAATGGAAGCTGACCCCATATCTGCAAATGATGCCGCCAAAGGACAGAATGTGGATGAGGAAGAGACAAGGAAAGAGCCTTGGGGGACTTCAGAGGTAATGGAGGTAAGAGAAGTCATTGCTGGAGATGCAATGGCTATGATTGTATAGGTAAAAGTGGAAGCCAGAGATGGTATTCCCACTGAGCTAGACAACAGAGGAGAGGATGAAGAAGGATGTTGTGGATGACCATGTAAAAGGCTGCAGAGAGGTCAAGAAGGACAGGGAGGGATATTGCACGGTGGTCATAGTCACAGAGAATGTCATTTGTGACTTTGATTAGAGCCTTTTTGATGTTGTGGCAGGGGTGGAAGAGTGATCACCTGAAGATTGGGCTTCCATAGCTGGTCCTAGCTTTAGTGAAACCAAAGCGCACTCCAATTAGCTTTCAGAGTCACAACAAGAACTTTAGTGGTACCCTGTGACCTGGCATTGAGGACAAAGTGACCCTTTTGTCAACTTTAATGGCTTGTGCTTATCTACAGGGGATAGCAGGAACCCATATCGATAAGATTCTTATTTTTCTTCTTGGCAAAAATTGATAACATTAACCTTGCGCAGCCAAGGTAAATGTAATTAATAACGTGAAATTGTGAAAATTGTTATATTAATGCAAGTTGGTCTATTTCTTTTCTTGAGCGATATCTAATTAAATTACATACAGTGCACTAATGGTTGTAAAATGAAATATGTTATTAACTTTACAGGTACGCCCATTCATCCGTGTATGGACGTGTGAAATAATTTGAGGTCTGTAAAGTCATTGAAAAGGAATTTTTGGTTTCAATTGAGTTTCCACCATCTGCTGTGCACCTCCATATGTGATTTTATATTACATTTGTTTGGTGTTTGTGTTGTTTCAGCTGCCTAGGCCCTAAGACCTGGAATCCGCTCCTTAAACCTCTATACCTCGCTACCGTTCTCTCCTTCTTTAAGACGCTTCTTAAAACCTATCTCTTTGACCAAGCTTTTGGTCACCTGTCCTAATGTCTCCTTATGTGGCTCGGAGTCAAATTTTGTTTGACAATTGCTCCTCTGAAGTGTCTTGGGACATTTTACTACTCTAAAGGCGCTATATAAATTCAAGTTGCTGTTGTTTGGGGAGAGTGAATTCCATGCCACACTCCTGCTGTTTATATTGCTATTTAGTCCTGCTCTCCATTTGGCCATTTGGAAGAGCTATTCGAGGGAGAAGCTGACCCAGCAATGGTACCAGTGTGAGGAACAAGAACAGTTCATGTGGGGGAGATGGTGAAACAATTTACTACTTTTGGAGTGGAGAAACAGCACAGGCCAGTTATTCCTCACACTGCTGGTTTGCTGCAATATCTATTGAGGAGAAAGGAGGGTAATATCAACTCGCTTGAATCTAGACCAGAAGGTGCCAGCACTCTAACAAACGGATAGTTGCATTTTAATTCCTTTCCAAAACAACCCACTGAAAGCTTAAAGAGTGAACACCCCTGATCGTTTCACCTCAGTTTATAAAAATAAAAAGATAGCGTGAAATTATGACAAAATTGATTTTCGCCTGTGTTGAATTTTTAAACTTGTATTTCTGTACTGTTAAAATCAACACATAAGGGGTTAAAACAGCATCACTCAGGGTATTTCGCAAAGGAAAACACATCAGTTCGGTTCCAGATAAAATGGCGGCGCATTTATCATATAAAGGAAAGGAAAGGACTTGCTTTTATAACATCTTTCACAATCTCAGAATGTCTCAAAGCGCTTTACAGCCAATGAAGTCACCCGGTCCAGATGGGATGCATCCTAGGTTGCTGAGGGAAGTAAGGGTGGAAATTGCGGAGGCACTGGCCATAATCTACCAAACATCCTTAGATACGGGGGTGGTGCCAGAGGACTGGAGAATTGCAAATGTTACACCCTTGTTCATAAAAGGGTGTAAGGATAAACCCAGCAACTACAGGCCGGTCAGTTTAACCTCAGTGGTGGGGAAACTTTTAGAAACGATAATCCGGGACAGAATTAACAGTCACTTGGGTGAGTGTGGATTGATTAGGGAAAGCCAGCACAGATTTGTTAAAGGCAAATCGTGTTTAACTAACCTGATAGAGTTTTTTGATGAGGTAACAGAGAGGGTAGATGAGGGCAATGCAGTTGCTGTGGTGCATATGGACTATCAAAAGACGTTTGTTAAAGTACCGCATGGTCGGCTTATCATCAAGATTGCAGCCCATGGAATAAAGGGGGCAATAGCAACATGGATACAGAATTGGTTAAGGGACAGGAAACAGAGTAGTGGTGAACGGTTGTTTTTCAGACTGGAGGGAGGTGTACAGTGGTGTTCCCCAGGGGTCAGTGCTGGGACCACTGCCTTTCTTGATGTATATTAATGACTAGGATTTGGATGTACAGGGCACAATTTCAAAATTGGCAGATGTCACGAAACTTGGAAGGGTAGTGAACAGTGAGGAGGATAGTGATAGACTTCAAGAGGATTGAGACAGGCTGGTGGCATGGGCGGACACGTGGCAGATGAAATTTAACGCAGAAAAATGTGAAGTGCTACATTTCGGTAGGAAGAACGAGGAGAAGCAATGTAAACTAGACAGCACAATTCTAAAAGGAGTACAGGAACAGAGAGATATGGGGGTATATGGGCACAAATCATTGAAGGTGGCAGGGCAGATTGAGAAAGTGGTTAAAAAAGTATACGGGATCCTGGGCTTTATAAATAGAGGCATAGAGTACAAAAGTAAGGAAGTCATGACGAACCTTTATAAAACATTGGTTCGGCCACAACTGGAGTATTGTGTCCAGTTCTGGGCACCGCACTTTAGGAAAGATGTGAAGGTTTTCGAAAGGATGCAGAAGAGATTTACTGGAATGATTCCAGGGATGAGGGACTTTAGTTACGTGGATAGAGTGGAGAAGCTAGGGTTGTTCTCCTTGGAACTGAGAAGGTTGCGAGGAGATTTGATAGAGGTATTCAAAATCATGAAGGGTCTAGACAGAGTAGATAGAGAGAAACTGTTCCCATTGATGGAAGGGTCAAAAACCAGAGGGCATAGATTTAAGATGATTGGCAAAAGAACCAAAGGTGACAAGAGGAAAAACATTTTTACACAGCGAGTGTTTATGATCTGGAATGCACTGCCTGAGGGGGTGGTGGAGGCAGATTCAATCATGATCTTCAAAAGGGAACTGGATAAGTACTTGAAAGTAAAAAATTTGAGGGCTACGGGGATAGGGCGGGGGAGTTGGATTAGCTGTATTGCTCTTGCATAGAGCCGGCGCGGACTCGATGGGCCGAATGGCTTCCTTCCATGCTGTAACCTTTCTATGATTCTATGATTCTATGAAGTACTTTTGAAGTGTAGTCACTGTTGTAATGTAGGAAACGCAGCAACCATTTTGGTTCTCAAGGTCCCACAAACACCATTGAGATAAAAGACCAGATAATCTGTTTCAGTTATGTTGGTTGAGAGATAAATGTTGGCCAGGACACTGGGAGAACTCCCCTGCTCTTCCTCGAATAGTACCATGGATCTTTTATGTCCACCAGAGTTGGTAAAAAACAGCAACTGGACAGTGCAGCACTCCCCCCGTACTGCATTGAAGTGTCAGCCCTGATTATAAGCTTAAATCTCTGGAGGGGGGCTTAGAACCCACAACCTTCTGACTCAGGCAAGAGCACTACCACTGAGCCAAGACTGACACGGAGTGCAGTTATTGGCGAACAGGAGCTCATAAATGGCACCTTCTTTAATTTTGCTCTTCGCTTGGAATCTGCAAAAGTTGAACAACTTCACTTTGAACAACTTCACTTCTGTCCTGAACTGGATTTACACTCCTTCCAGGAGAACTGACATGACTTCCTTCAGCAAGGCAAGGGAGAAGAGGCCAAACATGATGTGTGCCAGAACACATTCTTGTTTGACTCCACCGATGATGGAGAAAGCATCAGACATTGCCCTGATTGTAGCCGTACCTTCTGTCGTTCCATCATGTAGCCCTTGAATAATACTGATAAACTTGTCAGGACAGCCGAACTTCATCAAGAGCTTCTGCAGTCCCTGTCTGCTCACAATGTAAAACACCTTTGTCAGGTCAATGAAGACCGTGAACAAATCTCAGTCTTGTGCTTATATTTCTGCAGAATTAATCTTGCAACAAAGATCATGTCCACAGTGCTTCTCTTGGTTGAATAGCCTCAGAGTCTCAGGAAAAACATTGTCTATGATGGGCTTATTGAGGTGGCGCAGGAGAATCCTGGCAAGGATCTTCTCAGCAACAAACAGGAGGAAAATACTATGGACAGTCTTAGATTTACATAAGACGTAGCCTTCGTCCTTCAAATTAACAAAGAGGCAGCTAGCTCTACAGTTAAATACAATCACTGATATGTACTTACATGCAAAGGTCTCCCCAGTTGAATTTAAAAAATACATGATCTCGGTTTACAGACTGGTTCCGTTTCAGGAGAAAATGAAAAATGAACTATATTTTTGTTGAAGTGTTCTCGGCCTCTGGTCCAGACTCAGACAAATTGAACATTGAAGAAATGGAATAGCTCTCACCTTCCTTGGTGGAGGCTGCAGCAGGCAGGCAGCAGTGTGAGGAGCAGCTGACCTACTGTTCCTCCGCTTCACAAAGCAGCATTTGCCCCTGTTGCTCCATTATCTCCCACATGACCTGTCCTTGTTCCTCATGCTGATGTTACTGCTGACCCAAACAAACATCTGCATGGTTCAGCAGCGTGTGCAGCAGACACGATGGAATGATGGAAAGCAGTCTCTCAAGTTAGAGCCCCTTCAGCATTGGCCTTCTGAACCACAGGGCCCTCACTGGAGACCGTCTGGGACAGGTTTTATATTGTTCTATCAGACCGCCGTTGAACATTAACTAAGTATTTCAAATCAATTTAGACCGATATAATTTCAAATACTAAACTGTTCACAAAAAGAGTATATATTAAAAAGCATGAAAGTACAACTACAATAAACCCCAAAGAATCCTTCTGTACCCAATCATTATTATATAAGCATGATTAAAGAAGCTAGCTCTTGTCAGTATATATTAAATATGATGCTTTCTCTCCCTTTCTCTCTAATATCACTTCACAGTTGAGTAATTTTACTGAATTTTGTGTTAGGATATAATATTCAGTCCACAAAAAATATAAGGCAAAAGTAATAATTAAAAATAAAGGAAAACATAGTCCAGTGACTTCACATATAATGAAGACTGCTTTAATCATCAAATATATAATTTTCTTTTTGTGGGGCAGTAGAGGCATTTTGTTGGGAATTCAGTTGAAAATCCAGGAAGATAATGCACAATTTTCCACTTTCAGCAAGGAAGTAAATTTTGCTGTCCAGTTACATGCAAGTTGAAATCAAGCTAGTTAATGAGCTTAATGACCTGGAAATGAGCCCCTTGATGTTTATAAATGAGTCTAGTGGTATTTCTAGCTGGCTGAGAACAGTGGAAAATGGCAAGGGAGAAAAGCAAGAGCACTTACCTATCATTATTTCCAGGTGCTGCAATTGTGTCCTCTTAAAGGCACACTGCAGTCAAGCTTGGTGACAGATATAAGGAATGCAAGTTGTCTCTTTAGAGGACAGTCTGCACAATGTCTCATCAGATAGTTTTATGATTGCAATATTATTATTTGTAGTTCTCAAGAACATATTCTACACCCTATTTCAGACAGTATTCTCTACAACTGATGAAGTTAAAGGAGGTACATGCATCTGTCTGCATCAAAGTGCAGGGATACAGACACTGAAATAACAGAAACAGAATTATCAAGGCACTGTACATTCACCATTGCACAAATATTCAATACACTGGTAGTGATCCTGAAAGCAGACAAACTGAGCCCATTGAGATCGCACATCAAACAGAACTAAAGACAGGTTTGATAGCAGAAGTCTTTCCAAGAAATTGGCTGAGTGGAAAACGGAAGCAAAGGGGACCAATTTCGCAGGGCTATGTCCCGCACCCCATAGACGCCTAAAATACAACCAACCCCATTTTGGGTCAGACGGTTTATCAGGCTTCCCAGGTGGCCACCTAAAAAAAACATTAGGCCCCTTGCATATGTTAATGAGGGGACTAATGCCTGTTTGAGGGAACCCTTCCTGAAATTGGGCTTCCCAAATTGGAAAAGCGGCGAGCTGCCTCTGGAGAAGCGATAATTATTCAAATGAGGCCCGAAGTGCAATTTGAGGCGAGCGTCAGGGCTCCCTTTTCGGGTGCACGTTGCCGTCAGTTATCCAACCCCAAAAACAGGCCATAATGAACTTTAAACCCTTATCATTTTGAACTGCTTTAGTTGGTAGTGGAGTTATTAATACTGTGATCGTGTTGCTAACTATCTATTAAGATTCTGTGGCCTCAAAATGCCATGGACCACAATCCTGATACTTATGCCTGGGCCACGCTCACTGGTGCCATCTAGCGCTGCCTCCATTGGAGTATATGTGATTAGAGGGAGGGCACCTAATTGGATGGGGGCAGGCAAATGTCTGCACCACTGGGGGTGAATCTTGGGCACCTGACTTGCCACATAGGCCAGAAAGAGCAGTGTGATTTGCCCATTCTGAGGTGGGGGGGGGGAGGGGAAGCTGATCTTAAAGGAAGCAGAACCACTACAGCAACATTTTACAAAAAATTATTTTTTTAAATTAAACCCATTGAAGGCTCCTCGTGAAGAGATGAGGATGCAAGATACCATAGGAAAAAAAATCGCAAGGCTGTTTGTGGGCATCACAATATCACAATGTCAGTTCTCCTGGAAGGAGTGTAAATCCAGTTCAGGACAGAAGTGAAGTTGTTCAAAGTGAAGTTGTTCAACTTTTGCAGATTCCAAGCGAAGAGCAAAATTAAAGAAGGTGCCATTTGTGAGCTCCTGTTCGCCAATAACTGCACTCCGTGTCAGTCTTGGCTCAGTGGTAGTGCTCTTCAAAACTGAATGGTTGAATGGTTGGATGTATCTTTTGGTGTGTCACTGAACCATTCGGGGCAGGGAAATCCCAGTTCTGTGCTGAATCAGCTGATCTACTGTTGGGCTCAGCATTTTCGGCGAGGGAGAGGGCAAATCTCCCATTGTTCCAAATCTACTACTACTACAACAACAACAACAACAACAACAACAACAACAACTCACATTTACATTGCGCCTTTAACGTAGTAAAACGTCCCAAGGCACTTCACGGGAGTGCCGGAAAGTGTGTGTGTGTGTATGTGTGTGAACAGCAGTCAATGATAGGACTGAGCATGAGTCACTACCTGTCAGAGAAGAAGGGATCAGATTTAAAATTAATGAAAGCACATCACGTCATTAAATGCATATTATAGGGGTTGTTTTCTGACTTTGTGTTGTTGGCCTGAAGCTTCGTCTGCTAGGGGCACAGATCTGAAATCTCGGCACCTGTTGCGCACCGTTTTCTGACCATTTCAAATAATGATCAGAACAGCGTGTGAGGTGCGCCCAAACTTATAACAGGCATTCCCCACTGAAAGCATCAAGTTGGAAAATTACCCCTTATCTGTACATTAACAGAAAGGTTAAAAAACGTTCCTAGGATTTCAAAACATCAAAAAAAATTACATTGAATTTCATAGAATGTACAGCACAGAAACAGGCCATTCGGCCCAACTGGTCCATGCTGGTGTTTATGCTCTATACGAGCTTCCTCCCACCCCTCTTCATCTAACCCTATCTGCATATCATTCTATTCATTTCCCTCATGTGTTTATCTAGCTTCCCCTTAAAGGCATCTATGCTATTTGCCTCAGCAAGTTCCACATTTCAACCACTCTCTGGGTAAAGAAGGTTCTCCTGAATTCCCTCTTGGATTTATTAGTGACTATCTTATATTTATGGCCCCTAGTTCTGGTCTCCCCCGCAAGTGGAAACATCTTTCCACGTCTACCCTATCAAACCCTTTCATAATCTTAAAAACCTCTATCAGGTCTCCCCTCAGCCTTCATTTTTCTAGAGAAAAGATCACTAGCCTGCTCAGTCATTCCTGATAGTTATAATGGGCTTCATTTTAGCACCCGCTATCGGGTGTGTTCCTGGCGGGGGGGCTCCGAAAATCGGGGAATCCCGGAGCGGGTCGGGAGCCCGGCTCCAACCCGCCCACTTCCGGGTTCCCCACAGATGCGCCGACGTGCGCGCGCAGCCCCCGCATGTGGGACTCCCGCAGGCAATTAAAGCCAGCGGGGTGCCACTTAACAATATTTATCTAGCTATTTCAGGTCATTAACAGACCTGATTAAGGGAATATGTGAGGAGGGGTGGGATTTTAGAAACAACTGGGACTGTTTCCCATACTGGGGGAAACACTCCCAGTTGAAATGGACGTGTTGCAGCTATCAGCCTGTGGCAGCTGCAAAGGTCCATTTGACAGGTGGTGGGGGGGGAGACCCTCACCCATTGCAGGACGCCACTCTGTCACTTGGGACAAAGTTTGGCCTCCACCACCCTCCTCCTGACAAGAAAATTCACCAACTTGCACACTTACCCCGGGGTCCGGAGACATGTACCTACCTTGCGGACCCTCTCAGATGTACATCTTGCGGATGGGGGCCGCCATAGCTGCAGTCATGACCTCCTCGGAGGGCGAACAGCATCACCAGCCTCACCAGCCTCGCCGGCCACGCCGTCCACCTCTGACACGTGGAGCTCCACAACAGATTGTTGTGACACATCCACCTGCACAGCAGGAGGGAGGGCAACCGCAGAGAGAGATGCATCGCAGGGGGCACTACCCTCGCCACAGGGTCCACAGACCGAGGCTCAGCTTCCTGGACTTCTCTGAGCAGCAGTGCACATGGAGGCTCAGAGTCACTCGACATGTAGTCGTGGACATCTGCAGCCTCCTTCATGCCGAGCTGCTCCCGGTTGGTCCGAGCACCATCTTCTTACCTGTCGCTGTCAAAGTCACCACTGCCCTCAACAACTTCTCCTCCACATCCTTCCAGGGTGCCACCGGGGACATCGCCGATGTCTCTCAGTCGTCTGCACAAAAGAGCCCTGCAAATGCACCTACACCCACTCTGCAGTGACACAATGGGTGGCATCAGTTGTGGGTCTTCATTGTGATCCTCAGGAAAGGGAATTATTGCACAAACCAGACAAGATTTGCAAAGACGTGGCAGTAGTGGTGCCAATATAATATGTAATGTGAGTTGATCAGAAATTCAATATAAGTAAAAACCATGACAAACCCTCAAACACCCTTGTGCATCCCCTTCATGCTCACGACACGTTTGCCTTACACTTCCTACTGCACATATGTGATGCATGCCCTGTGGCTGCAGCACAGGTAGTGGCAGGTTGAGTGAGGCTGACTGTGAAAGAGATGCATGAGAGGGTGAGTATGAGATAGAGCCATGAGATTGTATGAGGATTGGGTTGAGTGGTAGTGGCGGGATGAGTACTGGCGAGGTGAGTAAGTGCAGGTGAGATGAGGATGAGGTTTGAGTGGGTGTGAGGAGTGATGTGACAGAGTAGTGTTGGCTGTGCAGAAGGAGATGTGGGGTGGGGGCGGTGATGTGGCAGACGGAGTGTAGGGGAATGAGTAAGTGTACTCACTTTGGCTGACCTACTTAGGTCATTGCTGCGCCTCCTGCACTGTATGCAGGTGCGCGATATGTTGGTGGTACAGGTGACCTCCTCTGCCACCTCGAGCCAGGCCTTCCTGGTGGCAGAGGCAGGCGGCTTCTTCCCGCCCTCCGGGGGGAAGATCTCTGTCCTCCCCCTCCTCCTCACCCCATCTAATGATACCTGGAGTGAGGCATCATTAAACTGGGAGCAGCCTTCCCCCTGGGCTGCTCCATGATTTTTGCTATTTGTTGCAGCATCTGTCAGTGGAGGACTGCCCCTTTAAATAGAGCTCCTCCAGCTGACAGAACTTACTGCGCATGCGCAGCCCGCCCGACGCGCAGCTCAGCAGTGGGGAACCCGGAAGAACAGGTAAGTGGATCCAATTAGGCTGCGATCGCGCGGGGGGCAGACTGATTTCACCGGGCGCGTTACCCACGCGCCCAATAGCCCCCCCCCGCCACGAACCCGCAGCCCTGGTAACATTGAGCACAATCTCTCAGTTCTGGTATCAGATGTAAAAAGTATGTAGTGCAGAGCAGAATAAATCAACTAACTTTACCTGTCACCTTGCCTATTTCTATGAGGCTGTGCTGAAGAGGATAGAAAGAAAACAAGATGAAAAAAGACACATAAACAATAAAACTCTTCAGTTTTTATACCAGGCTATAGAATCTTTGATAAGTTTCAACTGTTATATTGAGCCGAGTGCTGTGTTGCAAACAAGACAGAGGGGGTGATTTTTGCCTTGTTATTGCCCAAAATCGGGGCGGTAGCGAGACGGAAGTGGAGTAAAAATCCGGTGGAACTCAGTTCTGTTTGATTCCCACTCAGCTGCGGCCACACTCGATATTCGAGTTGGGCCTGCGCCTTTCATTGCCATATTGAAATGGGACTGTGGAAGGGCTCGGCACCACTTTCAGCCCTTGTACCTTGCCAGACGCTGAGTCTCCAGTGCGTCAGTGAAACCCGGCGGGGGACAAAAAACCTGCAGGCAAGAGGGCATTTAAAAAGCCCACACACTATCAAGGCAAGTGCATTAGGCCTTTTAAAGGTCTTTTTGTGCAAAAGGTGGCAGAGGTGTGGAGAAGCGAGGGAAGTAACAGTCAGGAGAGTAACAAGTGTGGATTGTGGCAGTAGGAGCAGGATGAGGTGGAGTGAAGTGTGCTGTGGTGAGTGTGGGAGAGTGTAGGGAAGTCGGGAAAGGAAGTAAGGGGGCTACAGGTGGTGCAGAGCTTAGAGGAGAGTTATGCGAGCGATGAGTTAGGAGTCTTACCTTAGCAACCCTGGTGAGGTCATTAAACTTCTTCCAACATTGCACCCTGCTCCCGGGGGTGCTATGTTCCTGCCATTGACCTCTTCTGCCATTGTCGCTTGAACACTTGTCTTGAGACTCCTCAGCCCCCTAGAAGGAACCTTGCTCCTCCTGTGGACCGCCTCCAGCAGGACCCCCTGTCCAGCATCTGAGAATCTGGGGTCCTCACAGCAGCTGTTTCTGGCATTTTTCAAGTCTGTGTAGCAATTGATAGTATACAACAGCCAAAGTGCACCTCCCCTTTATAAAACACTGATTAGGTCCCAGCTAGAGTATTGTGGCCAATTCTGGGCACTAAACTTTAGGAATGATGTCAAGGCCTTGGAGAGGTTGCAGAGGAGATTCAGCAGAATGATACCAGGGATGCAGGACTTCAATTATGTGGAGAGGCTGGAGAAGCTGCGGTTGTTCTCCTTTGAGCAGTGAAGATAAAGGAGAGATTTGATAGAGGTGTTCGAAATCATGGAGGGTTTTGATTGAGTAAATAAGGAGAAACTGTTTCCAGTGGCAGAAGGGTCGATAATGAAAGGACACAAATTTAAGGTAATTGGCAAAAGAACCAGAGGCGACATGAACAAAAAAATGTTTACACAGCAAGTTATTATGATCTGGAATGCGCTGCCTGAAAGAGTGGTGGAAGCAGATTCAATAGTAACTTTCAAAAGGGAATTGGATAAATACTTGAAGGGGAAAAATTTGCAGGGATATGGGGAATGACCAGGGGACTGGGACTAATTGGATAGCTCTTTCAAGGAGCCGGCACAGGTTTGATGGGCCGAATGGCTTCCTTCCGTGCTGTATCATTTTATGATTCTATGATTCTAGGTGCAGGCTGCCTTTAAATGGCATCAGGGACAAGTGATATTGACAACCCCATTAGGCGAGCCGCCATTGAAGAGAATGAGTAGTGCAGGCACCCGTTTTTTCAATGTTAATTAGGCATGGGGGCCAATCTCTCAACCTAAACATTGCTCGGACGCAAGTTGCAAGCGCAGCGCCCATTCGGTGCCTGAAAACGGGGTCAGACCAATTTCTCACATGACTGCCTAATTTCAGAACAATTTCAGCCACTTGACTGCCTAACCTTGCTCCAAACACAGTACTCAGTGGTATTCAGGGACATCGCACAAATAATTACTTCTAAAAATTATTGTGATTGCTAGGGCTCCAAGATCATGATCAAACTTTCCAATTTTGTCCCCAGCAATTTCTTGACGATTTGCAGTTCTATTTCGTCTATGTGGACCAGGAGAGGTATGGATGTAATAAAACCATTGAGATTTTGTTCTGAAGTTATATTATAACATGTACAACTTATACGACTCCAGGTGACTGTTGGATTGTTATGGCAATATTTGTTCCTAGGCATGCTTTTATCTGTGGATAGTTTCAGTAATAACTGCTGCTGCTAGGTAACCTGAGCCTAACACGGCCATTATGGAAGAAAATTTGGGCAGTTAAATCAATATGTAATGGGTGTTACTGCAGGACCTGAACATGCAGTCAATGGTACAGAGGATATACCTTGGATATGATGTTCCAGGCTATAACGTGTGACCAAATAGAACCAGACTCCAATCATGCTTTGGAAAAATTTATCCAAGAGTAGCTTGAAGTGTTTTCTGCCATTATAATGAAGAGGAAAGCTAATATTACAACCTTCAAAAAAGTTGAAAACAGTGAGTAACTATGAAAATAAATATATTATCTAAACTGTTACTCCAGTGCAGTACTGAAGGAATGCTGCATTCTCAAAGGTCCTGTCCTTCAGGAGACATTAAACAGTGGCCCTTTCTGCCTATTCCCATGGTTTGGAACGACATGAAAGATTCTGTGGCACTATATGCAAAAAAAAGCAGGAACATATTTTGATATCATGACCAACACTTCTCACTCAATCAACAGCACCAAAAAAAACCCAGATTAACTGATCATTCATCTCATTGGTGTGGGATCTTGCTGTGTGCAAAGTGGCCGCAGCATTTATCTACATAACAATTGTCACCGCACTTCAAAGAAATTCATTATATTTGAAGTGCCTCGAAATGATTCTGAGAGACATGATAAGACATTATATAAATGCAATTATATAAATGTTTATTCTTCTTTATCGGTTCATGGATAAAAATGAAGAAAGTCAGTGTAACTTTGTCCAAAAAGTAGCAATCACAGAGTAGTAAAAGAGAGGTTTGCTCTTTTTCATCCCAGTCTTTTTTAAAGTCACATTTAATTGTCGATTCAATGGAGAGAATATGAACAGAATAGTGCTATCCCACTGCACAGATGTTTGCAGTAGTCAGCTTAAATTGCTACTTCATGTATTCATCCCAAGAGTTGCATTGTTTCGCCCACAAAGTTAATGGTTATCATATACAATTGCACGTTTGCTATTTTCAGGCCACACGTGTGTTTAAAAGATCACAAGTGATTTGAAGTGCAACTAAAATTTACAAGGAGTGAATTTCCGCGGAAGTTCTCCCGTTTGTCCGCCATAACTTTGGCGGAAGAGCCACTTAAACTCATCACTAACGCCGTTTACGCTATTTTTCTGAGATTTCCAGGATTTTCCACCCAAGTTACAGTGAACAAGCGGAAGAATTCACCCCTACAGTTTGATTGATGTCACTTAACACCATATCATAGCAATCTAATGGTACGTCTGTAAAGTGAGACTTTGAAGAGGATGGAGGTGAAAAAATAGGAAACCCCTATTTTACTGTTGGACTCCTGCCATAAATTTGGTGGAGTCTGCTGCAATAGCCGAAATCTCGGCGCGGGTCTGGTTATGCTGGGTCCCAGCCTTCAGCCACAGTTTCGGTATGGCCATACATGGGCGTAGGCTCTGCCATCAATGTAAGGGGGAGAGGACAGGGCCAGGGCCAGGAATTCTCTAAATCCCCTGCCCTCAGTTGGGGACCCAGGCGGGGTCATCAGTGGAGTTCAGTGGCAGGTGCGATCCTGGCGCAACTAATGGGATGGCCTCCCCACGGATTTTCTAGGCCATTGTATCTTTTGCAATCCTCGTTTTGTGATATATTGGAAGGACTTTGCTAAACCTCTTAGACTGTGATAAGTTTGATAACAATTTTCCAGCTGGGAATAGGTAGGATTGTGTTCTATATTCTGATTGCTATCTAACCTACCATTAGAGTCACCTAGTCATTGTGATTGTCTCATTTCCATTCTAATGCCTTCTTTTTAATGGATCTGCTTATGGCAGTGATCTGTCTCCTGTGATCCTAACCCCTCACTGTGTCACACATTGCCAGATTACGGGCAGTCACTTGCATTACAAATAGTTTCTGACTTGTCTGTGATGTTTGCAACTGTTGTCCAGGTAGAAAATTCAATTGGGAAAATTACATACAAATGCAACCTTTCTGGTTGCATGAATGTGGATTAATTTTCTGTGATATAGTACCTGAGCTGAAATCCATCGTTAAATAGAGTGTGAAACTTTCAGTGGAGAGCCCATTAACAAGGGTGATGAGCATGGGTTTAAACTTTATACCATCCATACTTGGAAGGACCAAATTTCAGACTTTCTAAAGTCTAATATAAGCCTGAAGTCTAAATTAACCTGAATGTTGATCCCCAACAGATACCAGTTGATGGTCATAATATAAATGACAAGGCAAAAAGACTGATAGAGTGATGTACATTCATCATTTAGTAACCTATCATAATATAGATCATCCAGATTCATAATCTTCTTTAAAGCCTATGTAAACAAATTTCAAATGGAAGCCTTGAAATTACACTATGCAAAGATTAGTGCACAAACACTAAATGCATTTGTGTGAAATTTGATGGTTCATTATTTTAATGGTGATGGTAAACCCACTTAAAATAAATACACAGAGTAATTTCAAGGCTTGTATTCATTAATATCTGAAAACCTATAATAAAATGATTGAATAACTTTGGAAGGTGGAGAGAAAGTACACATAAGGGTTTATTTTCATCCGATTTGCATGAAAGGAAAAAAAATTATCCCATAGTCTGATTCTTAAAGTATCTGTGACAACAATTTATCTAATAATCTAAATAATATAAAATGACTTGATTAATTTAAATGTACATGTTCGTTAACATCCAGTTATGGAAAAGGTATTGAGAGCAGAATAGGATAGATTGTTCCATTACTGATGTAATAACACTGAACTTTATTGTTGAGAATGAATGGTAAAAACCACTGAATTATAAAGTATGCATATATGGCAAATTAATTATGCAGACTCAACTGACCATTGGTTTATTTTCTTATGTCTTTGTAGTTCATAATAGTTCTGAAAAACTGAGACAATACGATTGCTTTATTATTAGAATGCTTATTATCATGTGCGTTCTTTGACACAAATTCAACACAGTGACTTGCTGAATTTCCCATACGTGTTTCCCATGAGTGAAGTGCCTTGCCAAAATTGCAAAATCATAAATGACCCCTCTTATCATATTCTGATATGGCCATGTAGCAATTGGTGACTTCTGTTTCATGGCAGCTTTGCATATATTGTGAAGCAGTGGAATAAAGCGGAAGAAGTTTTTTCACAATGCAATCAGATATTACATTGAATTATGTAGAATTTACAGCACAGAAACAGGCCATTCAACCCAAATGGTCCATGTCGGTGTTTATGCTCCAAAGGAGCCTCCTCCCACCCTACATCATCTAATCCTATCAGCATAACCTTCTATTCCTTTCTCCCTCATGTACTTATCTAGCTTCCCCTTAAATGCATCTATGCTATTCGCCTCAACTACTCCATGTGGTAGCAAGTTTCACATTCTAACCACTCTCTGAGTAAAGAAGTTATGCCCTAAGGATGGGACTGAGAAAAAGAATGAAAACATTAGAAGCCTTTAATGTGTGTAGTGATGCACTTCTTAGAAAGAAAGAGAAATACAATAGGAAAGAACATCAGTCAGAGGAATCTTTATTGTATGCAGTAAGGTAGACTAAAAAGGAAGAGAGCGAGAGAGAGAGAGAGAATGTTTGATTTGGAAGTAGCACTGTATTGGCGTACAGGCTGGAAAAAGATGCAGGAGGCATCATGACATTACCTCTGTGTCAATTGAATGGCAGTATGATGCTCCTCACCTGTTCCAGGCATAGCTTCCTGAACCCATTCCCAATGGAAATGCAGATCACGTGTAAGTGACCCGACATTATAGGTCTCCTCCCCTCTTTCAGGTCCACTGAGCCCCATGAGCTGGTGCACGTGGGTTAAACCAATACAGAAGTCGGCCCACTCCTCTAAATATTTCTAAGGCCTGAAGTTATGCTGTAGGCTACTGAGTATATAAATGTTTGTCTGAAATTCCTCCCTCTCTGCTATTTTAGCAGAGGCATTAACCTATTTACTTTAAATGGGTTAATGTGTCCACTAAAGTAGCAGGGAGCGGAATTTTGGATGTATGCATTAATATTCATATATTGCTATCCCATGGTGTCAATTCAGGGCCCAAGTGATTTGGAAATTTTATGCTAATATTATGTAGACTGGGTTGCAGAATAAATTCCTTTGAATGAAAAGCATAAATTAAAGTCATGCACTGTTCTTTAAAGAATGAAGCTGCACTAAAAAGAATATTCATGAAAATGCACAGAGTTGTCAGTTGTCACTTACGAATCATAATAGTTCATAGATGTTCAAGGGCAGTTTGAACTGAAAGTACCTGAAAGTTGGTTTATTTTCATGGACTTTGATGAACTGCACACTTCATTTCTCATAATGAACACCCGTTAACTGGAAAAGTTCCATTTAATGCTCATGGATTTATATTAATGACAGCGACTGACATGGTGAACTATTATAAATGCACACACAGTCAGTCACGGAAATTCATGACATTTTCATGGAAATTAATGGATTACCTGTAATGAGTTCCATTTAGGTAGATACGAAATATTGCTGCAAATGGTTATCTGTTAAATACAGAATCTGCTAAAAATAATTAAATGGCTAAATAAATAGATTGGCTTATACATTTTAATATGTAGCAAGCTTCCAGTGTAAATGAAAGTAAATCAGTATGATATCAACACGTCATATAATTTTGATACAGCAATATATATATTACATTCTCACTGTCATATAAATAACATGGTGTCATAAAGTGTACTTTTAACAAGCATCATGGTTAATACTTTCTGAATAATGAGTTTTGATACATTTTCATTGCAACTTCAATTTTAGCCCAGTGGTCCCTCCAGTTCCCTAGAGAAACATACACACTCACACACTACACACACACACGCACACACACAGGCACACACACGCACACACACAGGCACACACACGCACACACACACACAGGCACACACACACAGGCACACGCACAGGCACACACACACACACAGGCACACGCACACACACACACACACAGGCACACACACGCACACACACACACACACAGGCACACACACGCGCACACACACACACACACAGGCACACACACACACAGGCACACACACACACACAGGCACACACACACACAGGCACACACACGCACACACACGCACACACACACACAGGCACACACACAGGCACACACACACAGGCACACACACACACGCACACACACACACAGGCACACACACACTCACACACTACACACACACACAGGCACACACACACACACACACACACAGGCACACACACAGGCACACGCATGCACACACACAGGCATACACACACAGGCACACACACACGCACACACACAGGCACACACACAGATGCGCACACACAGGTACACAGGCACACATATGCACATACGCGCACAGACACACACGCACAAACATACACCCACACACAGGCACGCACACACACCCACACACAGATGCACAAACATACACCCATACACAGGCACACATATACAAACTCAATTGGCAGGACCACTATTCATAAATATTTATCTATGTACTTCATTCCAAGCCATTTGTTTCATCAGACAAACACAGCAGGATCCTTCAGGCTACTATTATGTTTAGACCTCTGGTTGTCAAACTGTGGAACACATCCCACTGGTGAAGCATATGGCCTGTGCAGGTGAGGAATGAAAAGGGACCCTAACTCTTCATCTGCTGCTATCTCCTGCCTTACTTTTGATCTTCTGCCACCTCCTGCCCAATTCCTTTGATCTGCTGCTGCATCCCAACTGACTCTCGCACCCTCGCCACCCCCCCCCACCAACTCCCCCACTCCACGTCTCCCATGCAATAACATGAACACTGCAGGGAGTAGAGGGAAAAGAAGTGACAGAGGAGAGAGATAGAGAGAGAAAAACGGTAGTGAAGAAGGAAATAGTAAAACAGAAGTGAAACAGAAGACCAAGAAACAGAACTGAAGGAACGAGGGAAACAGAAAGGAAGTAGAAAAGCAAGAATCATAATGATGTGGGCGTCGCAGATTTTTTCTTTGCAGATTTACTGGAACTTGCATCCATATGTACTTAGGTGTAACTTCACTGGAAGTGCGGCAGAAACCCTGTTGATGTGCGTAAATGGGGTTTCCGATGCACTTCCGGAGCGAGAGCAGCTTGGCCCTTGAGAACTTAATCGTGAGGCCCAGCCCACAAATATTTGAGAACAATCGGACTAGACAAAAAAAACACGTTGGGATAGTAAAGCATTTTTTTTTAAAAAAAGCTCTTTTCTGTTGGCTATACTTTGATAGTTACAAAAGGATTTAATGGGCAAATGGAAGGAATCATGGCTGTTATAATCTTACCATAGAATTACATAGATTACATTGATTTACAGCACAGAAACAGGCCATTCAGCCCAACTGGTTTATGCGGGTGTTTAGGCTCCACACAAACCTCTTCCCACCCTTCTTCATCTAACCCTATCAGCATATCCTTCTATTCCTTTCTCTCTCATGTACTTATCTAGTAATGCATCTACACTATTCATCTCAACTACTCTAAGTGGTAGCAAGTTCCGCATTCTAACCACTCTCTGCGTAAAGATGTTTCTCCTGAATTCCTTATTGGATTTATTAGTGACTATCTTGTATTTATGGCCCCGAGTAACATTCATGATTGTTCACGTGCCGCTACGGCACTGCAGAAATAATTTTAGTAATTTAATATTTATACAATATGCATCTTTGCTTGTGAGGTTCAGCCTCAACGGAGAGCTTAACCAATGATATGTTTGCATAAAAGAGGTGAATCCACAATCTGGCGCTCCCAGTGGGAAGCGACACTCACAGGGAGCACTTTCTGGGAAATTGTGACTTATGGATGGTGGCTTTCAGTGCATTAAAATTAATCACAAGTGCCACTCAGGACTGGGATCACTGGATCACGGAATTACCTCTAAAAAATAGACTTTTACAACTAAGGAAAGGCTGGAAGAATAAAATACGTATCAAGTCCCCCCCAGAAATGAACTTGAATATTTTCCAATTACATATTGATTATGTAAATGAGTGAAATCTTACATAACTTTTGAGTGGCAACAGGCCAGCTGAGTTAAATGCTGACAGAGTGAACTATTAAGGGATATGGAACTAAGACGGGCAAATTGAGTTAAGTTACAGATCAGCCATGATCTAATTGAATGGCGGAGCAGGCTCGATGGGTTGAATGGCCTACTTCTCTTTCTATGTTCCTATTGTTTGCTGAGAGAAGGTAAAGAATCAACCTTGGCCTGAACAGGAATTGCCGGCGATGATTGTTGTAAGTCTTTTGATGTAACTTAAACTGTGTGAGGATTGTGCTGATTGGACTGTTGTAAAATTCAGTAGCTTAACTGCAAAGTTAATTATGGTAAATGGATTGTGCCGATTGTGCAACCTGAATTGAGAGAGTGGCTAAATGAGCTGAGTGAATCATCAGGTCACATTTCAGGTAGATTCTTGTAGATGCAGAATGTAATAAAATTGTGTCAGCGAGAGGCTTCTTGAGCTGTAAGAGCCTGACTGAAATGCGGATAGAAAGTTTTTTTTTTGCTGAGAGAAGGTGATGAGTTTGGCATGGACAGGAGTTCAGAACTGAGACAGAGTGGGCCTGAGTAGGAGAGGACGAGTAGTGGGAGGATTCTATAATTCAGGGAATAGACAGCCTGGGCCTAGATTTCCCATCTTCCACAATGGCAGTGAATACTCTCCAGTGTGGGATCCCCATCAGCTTCTTGGTTGTGCCCCTGACCCAGGCCCACTTCCCAAGGTCAGGGCCATTTAAATATTTCAGGCAGGTGCCAAGGCCATTTATTGTGCTTGAGGTGGGAAGGAAGTAAGTGCCTAAAATATGTAAATACTCCTGACCCTGGGAAGTGGTCCACAAACAAACAGCAGAGAACATTTGGAAACTTTAAAAAAAATTGTCGCTTTGCCATCAGACTGGTTTCGGTAATGGATTACCAAAATCAGCCTTTTAAATTTTAAATTCACCTGCTCCCTCTAAGGCCCTTACCTAGAGTGGGATTGATGGGATTTGTATTATGTACCTGTCCTTTTGTGGATGACAAATTGGCCGGAATTTTGAGAGGTGAAAAAAGGAGGGGGGACCTTTAGTACACTGGTCACACCCCAAATTCTGCTCACATTCAGACACGATCCAGCAGTTAAGTATGCCAAGTATAAAGATATGACGAATAGGGAAATAATGACTAAATGAATAAAGATATCAGTCTAGGGAATAGAAGAAATGGATGCCTCAGAGTTCTATGTAAGAATGCCAGGAATCTTAGGAATAATGGAAGACCCGGACACCCTTGCTGGAGAGAGAGGCCGTGATATTATTCAGATCACAGAGAGCTGGTCCAACAATATCATGGGTTGGGTTACTCTGCAGTGATAGAAAAGACAAACTTGGAGGGGCTGAAGTTTTTATGTAGTGGTCAGGTACAAAAAATAATCAAAAAGGCTAGTAGAATGTTAGCCTTTATAGCCAAAGGGCTAGAATATAAAGGGGAGAAAGTTTTGCTACAGCTATACCAAGCCCTGGTTAGACCACTTCTGGAGTACTGTGTACTGTTCTGGGCACCACATCTTCGAAAGGATATACTGGCTTTGGAAGGAGTGCAGCGCAGATTCACCAGAATGTTACCAGGAGTCCAAGGGTTAGCTTATGAGGAGAGACTACATAAACTAAGCTTGTATTCCATGAAATATAGAAGGTTAAGGGGTGATATGATAGAGGTTTTTAGGATTTTGAAAGGAATTGATAGGGTAGATAAAGTTTCTCCACTGTTGGGGGAGTCCAGGACAAGGGTACATAACCTTAAAATCAGAGCCAGGCCATTCAGGAGAGAAGTTAGGAAACATGTCTGTGATAGAAGTGTGGAACTCTCTCCCACAAAAAGCAGTAGGTGCTAGCTCAATTAATCATTTAAAATCTGAGGTTGATGGATTTTTGCTAGCCAAGGGTATTGAGGGATATGGAGCCAAGGTGGGTAAATGAAGTTAGGATACAGATCAGCCATGATCTCATTGAATAGCAGAACAGGCTTGAGGGACTCACTGGCCTACTCCTGTTCCTATGTTCCCATGTTATGTGAAAAAGAACTTGAGTATAACAGATAAGCATCTACTTGTGGAATACCTGTCGAAAGGGATGGATGTGGGGACGGAAACTAACTACAGGCATCTGCTATCGATCAGTAGGTCAGGAGGAGGGATTGGACTAAGAACCTTGTAATCAAAGAAGGGAAATGTGTACAGAAACACGTACAGTTGTTACGGATGATATCGATTCCCTGGGGATATACGGGAAAATCTATAAAAGGTGAGGCGGAAGTGAAAGCATGATCTTGGGCACAATGCACACTAGAACCCACAATTCCACTTTGCTGCTGCAACTATGACAGAGCAGGACTTCTATCGCACCCCAGAGTGAGGTGCCTAACCCTGCAGGTTTTCCTGGGGTTGTGCAATTTGAATAACGATGGTGGGCTCCCATACCGGCATCGGCACAGCTGGAGCACCCGCTGGTGGGCGGGGGGAGGGTCAGGAACTGTAGCTGAATGGGGGCAAAGCCAGCTGGTCCGACTGAAGAATAAAGATTGCTCAATAAATTGACCCCTTCAGAGGAAGACTGCTCCCCTGGTGCCTCAAACAATTTTTTTTTGTACTGTCCCAGGCCTTTAAACCAGCCTGAGGCAGCCCCATGGGCCTGACTTCTGCCCTGTGATGTATTGTACCCCTGCATACAGTATATTGGTGGCACTGGAGTCTAATGGGAATTCCAGTGAGTGATAGCATCCCACCAGTCCCACCTCTATTAATAATGTCAGGCTACAAGGAGTGGGCGAAACAGCCACCCACCCTTAGCCCGGCAGGAAATCCCAGTGTAACTTCCAGTGGTTGGAGACTCAGTCTAACCAGGTTCATCCCCTATTTCCACTGTTGAAGGTCTTCAACCTGGTTTCCGCCCTGAATCTATCAATATAGTATGTGGATTTTCGGGATTAATATTGCATTGAGAACAATTGGTCAATGAACAAATGTGAGGTGGTTTACTATTGGACCTGATATTATCTCATCCATGAGACCAACTTCCTGATTCCTTGTTCCATTCCCGCTAAATTGCTGACCACCCAACGCCCTTTTCTAATCCCCATGCTGGCTGACATTGTCAATGGATCTCTTTCCTGAGGCACTGCCGTCTTCCCTCTCAAAATCACCGTTATCACACCCCTCCTCAAAAAAACATCCTCGATCCCTGGTCTTCACTAACTACCACCCAGCTTCAACCTTCCTTTCCTCTCAAACGTCCTTAAATGTGCTCTCACATTTGTGCCCATCTGTCCTGCAATTCTCTGTTTGAATTCCTCCGATCTAGTTTCTTCCTCTCCCTTGGCACTGAAATGGACCTAACCAAAGTCAATGAACGACACTCTCTGGCTGCAAGCACGGTCATTATCCCGCTTCATCCTCTTTTATCTCTCTGTAACCTCCAACATGCTCTACCTGACTGTCCTCCACCAGTGTCATTCCTTTGTTGTCCAGCTTGGTGGGACTATCCTTACTTGGTTCCGTTATTACTTTTCTGATTGTAGGCACAGCATCTCTAGCAATGGCTTCTCTCCCCACCCCCGCACCGTCACCTCAGGGTCCATTCTTGACCCCCTCCTCTTTATGCTGTCCCTTGGCGACATCATCCGGAGACATGGGGCCCGATTTTACCACCCGCTATCGGGTGCGTTCTCGGCGGGGGGGCCTCGAAAATCGGAAAATCCAGGATCCCGAACGGATCCCGCCTCGATCCCGCCCACTTCCGGGTTCCCCGCTGACGCGCTGGCGTGCGCGCGCAGCCCCCGCTGGTGGGAATCCCGCAGGCAATTAAAGCCAACGGGATGCCACTTGAGAGTATTTATTTAGCTATTTCAGGTCATTGACTGACCTGATTAAGGGACTGTGTGTGATTTTGGATCAACATGGGACTGTTTCCCACACTGGGGGAAACACTCCCAGATCGAATGGACGTGTTGCAGCTGTCAGCCTGTGGCAGCTGCAAAGGTCCATTTGACGGGGGGAGGGGGGGGGGGGAGGGGGGGGGGAGACCCTCACCCATTGCAGGAGGCCACCCTGTCACTTGGGACAAAGTTTGGCCTCCACCACCCTCCTCCTGACGGTCAAAGTCACCAACCTGAACACTTACCCCGGGGTCCGGAGACATGTACCTACCTTGCGGACCCCCTCAGATGTACATCTTGCGGATGGGGGCCGCCGTAGCTGCAGTCATGACCTCCTCGGAGGGCGAACAGCATCACCAGCCTCACCAGCCTCGCCATCCACGCCGTCCACCTCAGACACGTGGAGCTCCACAACACAGAGCTGTGACACATCCACCTGTACAGCAGGAGGGAGGGCAACCGCAGAGAGAGATGCGTCGCAGAGGGCACTACCCTCGCCACAGGGTCCACAGACCGAGGCTCAGCCTCCTGGACCTCTCTGAACAGCAGTGCACACGGAGGCTCAGAGCCACTCGACATGTAGCCGTGGACATCTGCAGCCTCTTTCATGCCGAACTGCTCCTGGCTGGCCCGTGCACCATCTTCCTACCTGTCGCTGTCAAAGTCACCACTGACCTCCCGAACTTCTCTTCCACAGCCTTCCAGGGTGCAACCGGGGACATTGCCGATGTCTCTCAGTCGTCTGCGCAGAAGAGCCCTGCAAATACACCTACACCCACTCTGCAGTGACACAATAGGTGGCATCAGTGGTGGGTCCTCATAGTGATACCCAGGAGCGGGCATTATTGCACAAACCGGACAGGATTGGCAAAGACACGGCAGTAGTGGTGCCAATATAATGTGTGATGTGAGTTGTTCTGAAATTCAATATAAGTAACAACCATGACAAACCCTCAAACACCCTTGTGCATCCCCTTCATGCTCACGACACATTTGCCTTACGCTGCCTACTGCACATATGTGATGCATGCCCTGTTGCTGCAGCACAGGTGGTGGCAGGTTGAGTGAGGCTGGCCGTGAGAGAGATGCACGAGAGGGTGAGTATGGGATAGAGCCATGAGATTGTATGAGGATTGGGTTGCGTGGTAGTGGCGGGGTGAGTACTGGCGAGGTGAGTAGGTGCAGGTAAGATGAGGATGGGGTTTGAGTGGGTATGAGGGGTGATGTGACAGAGTAGTGTTGGCAGTGCCAAAGGAGATGTGGGGTGGGGGCAGTGATGTGGCAGACGGAGTGTAGGGGAAAGACTACGTGTACTCACTGTGGCTGACCTACTGAGGTCATTGCAGCACCTCCTGCACTGTGTGCAGGTGGGCGATATGTTGGTGGCGCAGGTGACCCCCTCTGCCACCTCGAGCCAGGCCTTCCTGGTGGCGGAGGCGGGCCGCTTCCTCCCGCCCGCTGGGTGGAAGATCTCTGTCCTCCCCCTCCTTCTCACCCCATGTATTGATACCTGGGGTGAGGCATCATTAAACTGGGAGCAGCCGTCCCCCTGGGCTGCTCCATGCAGTCATCTTTGCTATTGGTTGCAGCATCTGTCAGTGGAGGACTGCCCCTTTAAATAGAGCGCCTCCAGCTGACAGATCTTACTGCGCATGCGCAGCCCGCCCGACGCGCAGATCAGCAGCGGGGAACCTGGCGGACAAGGTAAGTGGATCCAATTAGTGGGTTGCCTGCTGCGATCGCGCGGGAAACCCACTAATTTCACCGGGCGCGTTACCATCCGCCGGGAACCTGCTCCCCTGGTAAAATCGGGCCCATGGGGTCTGCTACCACACACATGCTGATGACACCCAGCTCTACCTCTCCACCATCAACCCTGCCGCTGTTTCTGTGCTATCTGTCTGACATCCAGTTTTAAATGTGTCATAATTTCCTCCAGCTAAACATTGGGAAGACCAAAGCTGTTGTCTTAAGCCTTCAGCACAAATTGTGTACCCTCAACATGCTCTCCATCCCCCTCTCTGCCTATTGTCTCAGGCTGAAACAGACTGATCTCAACCTCGGCACCCCGTTCGACCCCAAGCTGAGTTTCCGACACAGTAGGCGAGATTTTGAGGCCTCCCACCCGGTGGAAACGTGACAGTAGCACCTTGAAAATCGCAGTGAGATACTTACCGACCCCTTCCCGCCGTTGCTGTAGCTGTCACCATTTTATTGGGGTCCTTGGAATATGCAGCCCAGGCAGCTGCCGGAAGCGAGTACGCAACTAATTTAGGAATTTAAATCAGGGTCCATTGACTTCAATAGGACTCCGATTCCATTTTAGGACTCAACTCGGTGGAACCCTGCATCGTATATACCTGCTTGGCATTAGCCCCATCCGCATGCGTAACACTACATTTATCTACATTGAATATCATCTGCCAGACGCAAGCCCATTTCCCCATCTCATCCAAGGTCTAACACTAGCATAAATCTTTTTATCATCCACAATCTTGTAGGCAGTTGTCCCAACACCTTCATCCAGATCATTACTAAAGATTGTGAAAAGCAATGGTCCTAACACCGATCCCTGTGAGACTCCACCAGTAATTGGTCCCCATGCAGAACCATTATATTAATAGCAACCTTCTGTCTACGAGAATGCAACCAATTCCTCATCCAATCCAGGAACCGCCCTCCAATCCCACAGCACTCCATCTTATAAAGTAACCTATCGTGAGGCATTATGTGGAAAGCTTTCAGAAAATCCAAGTATATAATGTCAACTGGGCTACCTTCATCCACCAACCATGGAATTTCCTCAGAATAATTCAACAAGGTTGGTGAGGCATAAACGTCTTTTCCAGAAGCCATATTTGAGAGTCTCTAATGACCCTTTCTCTGTCCAGGTGGTCATACAGAATATCTCTAATGATTCCCTCCAGCAACTTGCCTATAACCGAAGTCAAGCTAACAGGTTTATAACTTCCTGATTCTGACTTGTTGCCCTTTTTGAATATTGGTACATTAGCCTCCTTCCAGCCCATGGCAATCTCTAACTCTTGTGAGCTCTTAAATCCATAAGCAAGGGACTCATCGAGCACAGCTCCCATTTCTTTGAACACCCTCGAGTGAATGCTGTCAGGACCAGCAGCTTGATCGGATTTGAGACCCTGTATTCTGTCCTGGATTACATTGGCATTTATCTTGACATTCACAACTTTAGCGTCAATTGTACATTTACTTAATGGTAACTGAGCATACTCTATAGGAATGAAGACTGCAAGAAGGAAGCTGAACATGTGGAATGGACTGTCCAGGGAGGCGGTGGAGGCACATCGCACATGAAACATTTAAGGAAGAATTGGTTAGATATTTGAGGGAATGGGTCATTGAGAGGTGGGATTGGGATTGGGACTGGCCAGATGGAATGCGTAGGGATAGAAATTTGTTGCCGCTTTGTTTTGGGCGCGAAGGCGGTGAAGCGGCCGCAATGCGCTCCTGAACCGGGAGGCACGAGGCTGGCCCAAAATTGAGCCTCAGGCCTCATCCAACTAAACTGGGCGAGCTGTCGCCGCCTGTCGCGCCTCCACAGGTAGCTTGCCCTTTTGCAGGAATGAATTTCGAGCTGCTTGCCTCGTCAGCAGTGGCCTCAGGTGAGTGCCGGTGGCGGGGTGGAGGGGGGGCAGTGGAAGGGTCGTTCGAGCACATAACCTAGGCTGGCACTTCAGTGCAGTGCTGAGGGAGTGCTGCACTGTCAGAGTTGGCATCTTTCTAATAAGACTTTAAACCAAAGCCCTGCCTTCCCTTTCAGATGGACGTAAAAGATCCCAAGGCACTATATGTGTTTCCAACATTACAACAGTGACTACACTTCAAAAGTACTCCATTGGCTGTAAAGGTGCTGTATAAGAGCAAGTTCTTTTATCTTTCTTTTCTAATTACTACTTTCCTTGCTTTCCATAAATATCCTATACTGTTACTTTACAGTAATCCATGTGCCTTAGCTTTGTGTTCTTCTTTAAGTGCCTTTTTCTGGACATTCAGCCAGATCCTCGAGATCAGTACTGAGATTCCAGGATTTCATCATTAAAATGGATTTTTTTCCAGTTGTCATTCTGCCATTTACACCAAAAAATTGTATATTCCTCAGCTGGATGAACAGACTTCTTGATGTTTATACTGGTTAAGCAGCTCATTAGCTATTTGAAAAAATATTAAAGAATCACAATTGCAGAGGCAATGTGATTGGCTTCTTTTCTTCTTGTTGCTAACGAAACCACATTCTCAAAAGTTGCACAATTCAAAACCATGTATTCCCACAACTTCATTAATGGTCCATTAATTGGGGTGGGAGTGGGTGGGAGGATTGGGGTGGGGGGGGGCAAACTTGCATTCCTCATTTTGTCTTTTTTGGTAAAAAGTGGGAACATTAGGCTCCAGTTTCTTCTCAGTGGAAGAAAGTGAAAAGGAAGGTTCCAGCACCATCAGTGGACATGGAGTTTGCACCGGGATCTGTGTGCCTGGTGTACAGTGTTGTGCCTGAATCTAACGGAAGGTATCATCACCCTCAAGATGAAGCTCCTGCTGGAGAGGCTCTTATACTTCAGGTCAGCCCACCTTTCATGAACTTGAACAGGTATTTGAAACCTTTATCAAACCAAGGCTGAAGCCTTGTGAAAAGTAAGTCTGGATGAGAATAGAGAGGGCAGTTCGCAGAGGGATCCTAGGATTTCTTTTTAAAACAATGACAAATATCCTTTTGAATCTGAATCTCATAGCTTCTTTTATGGTCAAAACGTACCCATGAGACTGACATGATATTTAAAACATATAAAATAACAAGCCTGTTTTTGTGTTTTCAATCTCTCAATCTCAATCCAGCGTGATGAATGTGATAATGTAAAGATCGAGAAATGGTTGTTACAATTACTATGGGTACAATATATAAACACTGTCATATCATTCTGGCTGCCTACCAATACAAATATAACTTTGCATAATAATTTGTGAGTTTGGGCCAAGATTGAAAATATGGGATAAAATATATTGTTTGCACACAAATCTATCAAACTATGATGGACTATTGTACCCCTAATGAGTATATAGAATCATTATGCAGGAGAAATAAAGCACCTTTGAAATAGACTATTAGTATTTCAAGGATTATTCTGATGCTTATATTGGGTTGAAAGAATATTTATTTATTTTTGACTTAATGTAAGAAAGTTACACTTACAGCTAAGTCACTTCATAATCCATGCAATAGCAACTGTGTGCCAATGCCGGTGGACTAAGATGAACAACATAATTAAGGAAACATATGAATGCTACAGTGAGGCGTCAGATTAATTAGCATTATGTCAACACCTCATCAATACCCGATTTACAAATGACACATCACTGAATGAACATATTGATTTATGTACAATGTTAATATACAGCAGTTGCTACTAAACTAGCAAAGTAGTAATTATTATAGTTGTGTTGTACAGAGGGATGCAGAAAAATGAAAATGATTTTATGAGATCTATTATTTTGTGTTTCGTTGAGTCAATTAATGAAATAGCTCCTCACTTCTTATTAATCTATTTTTGTTTTTCAATTGTCCATTTAGTCAGTGAAAAGCAGCCTCGTGTTAGATGTAGTTAGTTTGACTGTGCTAAACTTCTGACTGACGCAAGTCCTCGATGGCTCACCGGAGAAATGCAATTCCTGACTTTAGACCTAGAAAGTCCCAAGTTTGATTTACAATCAGCTGGACCTGGCTGAATGTCCAGAAAAAGCTACTTAATGAAGAACACAAAGCTAAGGCGCATGTTTTACTGTAAAGTAACAACACACAATATATATGGGAAAAAAGGAAAGTAGTAATTAGAAAAGAAAGAAGTAAGAACTTGCACTTTTAAAGCGCCTTTCATGACCTCGGGATGTCCTGAAGCGCTTTACAGCCAAAGAAGTACTTTTAAAGTGTAGTCACTGCTGTAATGTAGGAAACGCAAATAGTGCCCTGGGATCTTTTACCTGAGAGAGAAGATGGGGCCTCGGTTTAAAGTCTTATCAGAAAGATGCCACACAGCTGGGGCAGCAGCTGGGCATCACTGTTGGCTTTAGCACCTCTGGGTAGGGAGGGGAAATATTACCCCTCATTTCTTCTTTTAATCTCTATCCAGTGACTCCTACTGGAAATTGCACACATGTGGATTCGATTGAAAACAAAATCAAGCTCAGTTGTGATTCCCCCACGGTCAAATAGCTTGGCAACACCTATTGGGTTCAGACATGAACAATGGCAGCTTAGACAAGGTGGTGGCGACTCGCCGGTGCCCAACTTGAGTCAGCAACTTTAGAAGAGGAGGGGAGAAAAGTGGGTGGAAAAAGCTACTGGTTCAGTGAAGAATTTCACTGTAGTCTCAAAAAATAATTCCCCACCCCGCCACCGTTGGTTTGAAATCACAGTGTGCAATTAGTACGTTAGAATGCTTGTCTGAAATTTTACCCATTTTAAAATAAGCAAGTTATTGCCTGTTAAAATAGCACACTTACACTCTTTTTACTAATATCACACAGCACAATCTTAACCTCAGTGATTCAGCTGCTTTGAAACATGCCTGCGGTATGGTGAGGCCTCAGTGTCAAGAAGCATACCACGTCTAATTAAAATACTCAAAGTCTCCCCACCCCCTTCCCCCTCCCTTAGTTGGACATCTCAAAACAGTTTGAGTAAATTGTGTACAGGTGGAGTAGGAGCTTAATTGGACCAGGGATCAGTGATTGACACAAACTTGTCTAGTCAATAAGAGTGAGTGTCTGAGGGGGCATATTAATGACATTTAAATGAAATCTTCTGTTGCTTTCAGCAGCCTCTGCAGACAGCTGATAGCAATAATAACTTTCAATAATTTTAAAAGGCAGTACAAGGGTGAAGATTTTTTACTGATTGCTCTGCTGATGGGGGTGAATCCCACTGCAGAGCGTGGAATGAAATGAAATGACCTGATATCAACTCAGGTCTCCAGATGAGAGCTATCAGGCTGAAGACATAAATTAATTCTACAGGTTGTCTTCCTCCTCCTCCTCCTCCTCCAAATAAAAAATACACCAATTTCCATCCTCCAGGCTTATCATCAGTTTCAAACAAATAGCTACAGCTCGCAATGCCTCTGTACAAGTCTGGCTTTTGGTTTCCCATTGACCTGCATTCAGCACCCTCAACTAAGGGCCAATAAAGAACTGCTTCTTCCTATGAAGTGAGTCGTACTGAACTGCTCAAAAGAAAAACAAGAATAATGCAGCCATCCGTGAAGAAACAGGCCTCTTTGTCGGGAGAGATGCTCTCTTATACAGCTGAACCTCTTCAAGTCAGACTGTCTTGAAGCTGTATCCAACCTCATCTAGGCAATAGTAACAGATGTTACACAGTCCAAGATAGCAGCTCGTTCAAAATACAGAAACTACTTAATAAAATTCTTAGACGTACAAAATCCAACTGCGATTTCAAACTAATTTTCACATGCAAAATTAGTAAAATTCTCAGATTCACATACTTGGAAACTTGCATGTAACAAGGCTTGCCTTCAACAAAGAGTATGACAAAGAATTTGTGTATCATATACCCAATTTATGTATTTATTCCCCCGCGCCATCATTTCACCCTTTTTCTGTTCCTGAGGATGTTGATGCTTGCCGGGGTGCAGTTCTATGAAGAGCAGACCTTATACTGGAGAGCCTCTTCCTGAAGGAGTCCTCTAATGCTGCCGGCCAGTCCCACTGCCATAGAAACCCCTTTGTTATATCGCAGGGTGGTATCTCAGTTCAATTTTCAAACAACTACTCATGGCTGAATTTGTCATCTTCCAGTACCTTTCCCAAGAAACCATTATTCATGTTTGATTTTTGAGAGTATTAGCAGGCTATTTATGCATCGAGAACATCATCAGCCCTCCACATAAATGTACTTCCAGTGGGAGTCTCTGGATGGAAATCAGGAGAATGAATCCTGGATGATTTTCCTCTTTCCAATCCAGAGACGCTGAGATCATTTGTGGTGCTCTTTCTGTTACCCTAGCTGAGAGACATATGAACAATGACGGACAGGAAAAGACTCTCTGGTCCATCCAGTCTGTCCCACACAATTGTGATGTCTTATGCATCACAATATATACATTCCCCACCCCACCCGAAACCATGTGATCTCCTGGGAGAGGTGAAAAAACAGATAAAAACTCAGGCCAATTTGGGAAATAAAAATCTGGGCAATTCCTCTGCAACTCCCTTAGGCAGTGAAAACTAGTGCAGGAGATCACTCGGGCCCCGATAATGCTATGCGGTACCTACTTTTTGTATGAAGTGACCTCCACCCCAGCCAGAAACAGGTCCAGCTCTCACTTGAAGGAATTCAGCGAAGATCAGCTAACTCAGTGTAGGCCAGGAATCAAATCTGGAACCTTCCTGGTATCTACGGCCCAGCTATTCACTGGATAAACTCTTTGCACATTGGAGAGCCCATGCATCCTAATTATATTAGGAGTTTGTAGCAGTGTAGGTGCTGCTGTTGACAAAGCGCAACACCAAAGTAGGAGGTTTACAATTCAATTTCAATGGCTCAACTGCTACCATAAATCCTCCTCTCTGAGGTAGTGAAAGCTAAGAGAAAATGGCTGCCACTGGGCTGAGCAGCTTAAGCATTCATATTTGCCTTTATGTATACACCAAAGCAATTTTCTCTACGCATTGTAAAGACCTTCCTCAATCATTGGAAAAGTCAGCAACAATGAACAAAATAGTCACAAATAGCGACTACTCATCAGCAAAATCAGCCATGAGCAGTTGTTTGAAAATTGAACTGAGATACCACCCTGCGATATAACAAAGGGGTTTCTACAGCAGTGGGACTGGTCAGCAACATTAGAGGACTCCTTCGGGAAGAGGTTCTCCAGTATAAGTTCAACAGATGGGTATGTCAGCAGAATATTGTACTGGATAACGTCTGCTCTTCATCCATTTGAAAGAGAAATAAAATTAATTGAAATGCATGCTCTTGAGTACTTGCAGCCACAGGTTAATTAAGTGATGTACATCAGAGTTAATACATTTATGAGGCAATGGATACCTCCTATGAGCTGAATAAATGACGAGGTCACGAGTGGGAACCTCTTTTACTGAGTAAACTTGTTAACTCTGAGGTATACAGAGGATAAGTTTTTAGATTTGTGGATTTAACATTTATTTGTTTCATTTTGTAAATTATTTTAAGTTGGCCTTGTGCTTAATGGAATCAATTAGTGACTGCAATCACCTAATTGTTTTTCGACTGAAACCTTAGATCCAAAGAGATCACGTTCCATGTGAATCCAGTCGCTGCAACAATCAATCGATGGGTTGTCCCATTTACGTAACATGCATATGATGTTTCCACAAGTTTTTTTTTTCTCCCCAGTGTTGTCTCCTCCCCTTATCTCTGAGACAGCTGCTGACCATGGCTGAGAAAGCAGATTGGCTGGTTCGAGCCTCCACCAGTATCACTCCAGATATGAAGCAAGAAGGAAAATCTTACAACATTTCAAGAACAGCATAATTCATTTGAACATGTTACAAACTGTACATCGGCACGCACAGACATCGCACTCCAGGTGTCACATCTTTTTACAATTTTAAAATGTTGGGTGTTTCTGGGCTACAATTTGAAACGGATAAGCCCGCATTCCAATCATAAAGTACCCTGAGCAAAGAACAACTAAACTCTGAGTGACCTCAAAGTATGTTCACTGATAGAGATTCAACTTGCTGACCTTAAAGGGACAGGCCATCTTAAACATGGAGCGGAATAATATATTTGCATTACATGGTAAAATGCTCCTGTCATTGTAAACTGTCTTTCATTCAATTTATTTTGAGCAATGCCACAGAACACCAGCTAGTAAATATTAAAAGACTGAACAGATTTTAGATAATAGCCTGACTGACCTTCAGAGAAATTTATCTTCCTTTAATCGTGCATTGATTAACATGTTTCCATAAAAATCTTTTGAATTTTAGCACAGTTGTTGACTCATCGAAAATGAATGGGTTAACAATTTTGTTCAAATAGCACACAAAAGAATTTTATAAGATCACATTAACCAACGTACAACCAGGGGAAATTAAATCCAATAGTGATTCCACTATTCTCATAGGATGAGAAGCTGCTTTTGATTGATTGATAGACATTGGGACATACGTTCAATCAATTCATAACATGGTCAAACTATTGTTATTGTAAGTCAATCACCTGAGTATTTTTAACCATTTTGACAGGCCAAAGCTTTCTTCAAGTGCTATGATGTTGTATGCATTGTAAGTGCAGTAATCTAAACTACAAAACCCTGATGAGGTTATTTTAAAACAAGCACCTTGCCTTTTAATAGAGGCACTCTTTGCCTCCTATTGAAATAAGTGGCAATCTGAATATTGCAAAAGGCACTGTGCGGGTGCAGGATGATCACCACTGCCTTATCGTGACATTATTTTATTAGGCAATCTTTGTAGCCAAAGAAATTTGAAGGTTTCTGTGCGTCTTTTAATAATGCAATATTTTATTTTAAATGCCACTTAGTGTGGTTTTTTTTGCTATCTGTATTTATTGCAATTTTGAAGAGTTTGTTTTAAACTGCTGTCACTACTCACCTTCTTAAAAAAGTCCATCTTCAGTTCCTCCGTCCTTTCCAGATATTGCCACATTTTTAAGGACCTGGTATTGTTGCCACTATATTCTGTGGATACCTTTCCGACCAGTCCCTGCTCAAATCCTGTTCAGTCTGGTTTCGTCTCCATCCACAACACTGAGACTGTTTTGGTCAAAGTATCTAGTGACATCCTTTGTGGTGGCTACAATGGAGCATTATGCCTCCTTTCCTTACTTAGTCTCTCCACAGTCTTTGATACAGTTGATCACATCATACTTCTCCACTCCTTCCATCGTTCTCCTTCTTGGCACCTCTCTCTCATGGTTTCATTTCTATCTGTCCCAATGTAGCCGGCAGCCAGCACATGTCCTGCAATGTCTTGTCCTCGAGCCCCTGCCTGATTACCTCTGACATGCCCCAAGGCTCTATTCCTGGTCGCCTGTTATATCTCATCTACATTGTAAGCCCTCGGCAACATTATCCTTAAACATGGGGTCAGCTTCCATTTCTATTTTGATAACAACCAACTGTACCTCTCTACCATTAGCCTGCACTCTGCAACTGTTCCTGTGCAGTCTGACTGCTCATCTGATATCAAATCATGGATATGCCAAAACTATCTCCAGCTTAAAATAGGCAAGAGCAATACCATCTCCTTATATGCATTTCTACCTGTCCCAATGTAGCTAGCACATGACCTGCAAAGGCTTGTCGAGCCCCTGCCTGATTACCTCTGACATGCCCCAAGGCTCTATTCTTAGTCGCCTGTTATACCTCATCTACATCCATCTCCAACAAGAGAGAGTCTAACCACCTTCCCTTGACATTCAACGGCATTACCATCGCCGAATCCCCCACCATCAACATCCTGGGGGTCACCATTGACCAGAAACTTAACTGGACCAGTCAAATAAATACTGTGGCTACAAGAGCAGGTCAGAGGCTGGGTATTCTGTGGCCAGTGACTCACCTCTTGACTCCCCAAAGCCTTTCCACCATCTACAAGGCACAAGTCAGGAGTGTGATGGCATACTCTTCACTTGCCTAGATGAATGCAGCTCCAACAACATTCAAGAAGCTCGACACCATCCAGGACAAAGCAGTCCACTTGATCGGCACTGCATTGACCACCTTAAACATTCACTCCCTCCACCACTGGCGCACCGTGGCTGCAGTGTGTACCATCCACAGGATGCACTGCAGCAACTCGCCAAGGCTTCTTCGACAGCAACTTCCAAACCCGCGACCTCTACCACCTAGAAGGACAAAGGCAGCAGGTGCATGAGAACAACACTACCTGCACGTTACCCTCCAAATCACACACCATCCCGACTTGGAAATATATCGCCGTTCCTTCATTATCACTGGATCAAAATCCTGGAACTCCCTACCTAACAGCACTGTGGGAGAACCTTCACCAGACTGCAGCTGTTCAAGAAGGCGGCTCAACACCACCTTCTCAAGGTCAATTAGGGATGGGCAATAAATGCTGGGCTTGCCAGCGTCGTCCCATGAACGAATAAAAAAAAATTCCCAATAGAAACTCCACATTTTAGCTCTGATTCTATTCCTCACCCCAGATGCTCGCTCAGGTTGAACCCAGTGGTGCGATGCTTTGGTGTCCAGTTTGAGCCTGTGCTGAGTTTCAAACCCTGTACGCCGTTTGTCACCAGGTCCACTTTCATAATGTCTCCAATTTCCATTCCTACCTCATTCCTACTGGTACTTTAATCCATGCCTTCATCATTCTCCAATACTCTCCTTGTCATCCCTGAGTTCCACCCTAGACAAACTTCAGCGTATCCAAAATTCCACTCTCTACATCCTATCTTGTGCTAAGATCTGCTCCCCATCACTCCTCTCTTTGTCGGTCTTCACTGGCTCCCTATCAGCCACTGCAGTGATTTTAAAATCCTTATTTCACATCCCTCCATGGTCTTGCCCCAGTGTACTTCTGCAATCTTCTTCAGCTCAAACTCTCTGCTCTTCTAACTCTGGTCTTCCACATTGTCCCTCTGTCCTCATCTTTAAAATCCTCCTTAAAACCTATCTCTTTCACTTTACCTTCAGTCAACTCCTCAACTTTTCCCCTATCCCCTACTTAGTGTGGTTCCCTTCTCTCCCCTCCTCCTGGTATAAAGTTCCATTGGCCGCTTTGCTATGCTAAAAGCGTTATATAAGTGCAAGTTTTTGCTGTTATCTGCTGAAAATCAGAAAGATCAGCCTTTTCAAATTCAATTTTCATTAGTACTGTGCAATTGAAAACAAAGTATTAGACTCAGCTAAATGCAATTAAAATAAAGCTTTAAGTAATTGTTACAGCTCTTTTTTTTATTCGTTCGTGGAATGTGGGCGTCGCTGGCAAGGCCAGCATTTATTGCCCATTCCTAATTGCCCTTGAGAAGGTGGTGGTGAGTCGCCTTCTTGAACCGCTGCAGTCCGTGTGGTGAAGGTTCTCCCACAGTGTGGTTAGGTAGGGAGTTCCAGGATTTTGACCCAGCGACGATGAAGTTAACGGTGATATATTTCCAAGTCGGGATGGTTTGTGATTTGGAGGGGAACGTGCAGGTGGTGTTGTTCCCATGTGCCTGCTGCCCTTGTCCTTCTAGGTGGTAGAGGTCGTGGGTTTGGAAGGCACTGTCGAAGAAGCCTTGGCGAGTTGCTGCAGTGCATCCTGTGGATGGTACACACTGCAGCCACAGTGCGCCGGTGGTGAAGGGGGTGAATGTTTAGGGCGGTGGATGGGGTGCCAATCAAGCTTTGTCCTGGATGGTGCCGAGCTTCTTGAGTATTGCTGGAGCTGCACTCATCCAGGCAAGTGGAGAGTATTCATTCACGCTCCTGACTTGTGCCTTGTAGATGGTGGAAAGGCTTTGGGGAGTCAGGAGATGAGTCACTCGCCACAGAATATCCAGCCTCTTGATCTGCTCTTGTAGCCACAGTATTTATGTGGCTGGTCCAGTTAAGTTTCTGGTCAATGGTGACCCCCAGGATGTTGATGGTGGGGGATTTGGTGATGGTAATGCTGTTGAATGTCAAGGGGAGGTGGTTAGATTGTCTCTTGTTGGAGATGGTCATTGCCTGGCACTTGTCTGGAGCGAATGTTACTTGCCACTTATCAGCCCAAGCCTGGATATTGTCCAGGTCTTGCTGCATGCGGGCTCGGACTGCTTCATTATTTGAGGGGTTGCGAATGGAACTGAACACTGTGCAATCATTAGCAAACATCCCCATTTCTGACCTTATGATGGAGGGAAGGTCATTGATAAGCAGCTGAAGATTGTTGGGCCTAAGACACTGCCCTGAGGAACTCCTGCAGCAATGTCCTGGAGCTGAGCTGATTGGCCTCCAACAACCACTACCATCTTCCTTTGTGCTAGGTATGACTCCAGCCACTGGAGAGTTTTCCCCCTGATTCCCATTAACTTCAATTTTACTGGGGCTTCTTCGTGCCACACTCGGTCAAATGCTGCCTTGATGTCAAGGGCAGTCACTCTCACCTCACCTCTGGAATTCAGCTCTTTTGTCCCTGTTTGGACCAAGGCTGTAATGAGGTCTGGAGCCGAGTGGTCCTGGCGGAACCCAAACTGAGCATCGGTGAGCAGGTTATTGGTGAGTAAGCACAGTAAATTGACAACACCTTCGATCACTTTACTGAGGATTGAGAGTAGACTGATGGGGTGGTAATTGGTGGTAATTGGTGGAAACAACAAATGCAATGGGCCCCGACAACATCCCGGCTGCAGTGCTGAAGATTGGCTTCTGTGATGGTGGGGATGTCGGGAGGAGGCCGAGATGGATCATCTACTCGGCACTTCTGGCTGAAGATGGTTTGCAAACGCTTCAGCCTTGCCTTTTGCACTCACGTGCTGGACTCTGCCATCATTGAGGATGGGGATGTTTACGGAGCCTCTTCCTCCCGTTAGTTTAATTGTCCACCACCATTCACGACTGGATGTGGCAGGACTGCACATCCTACACATACATACACACTAACATTTTGCCTATATAAGTATTCCAATTATGTAACTCCATGTTTTCTTGATTAGTATCCCCTCATTTGATAGCATTTTGCTACAAGGATTTTGTTACTGTAGCCAAAATAAAAAATTGTTGATAAAATTCCAATTGTCAACAGAGCTCCAGGAATTATACGAAGTTTAACAGGTCACACTTTTTACTTTAGTAAATCTTGCCTTTATACAAAAACCTTGTTGCTATCTTGTTAAAAATGTTGTATTCTGCTTTGGGTCTTTATGGCATACAACATGTTGTAAGTAATCTATTTGAATAATTCATGAGAATATTGTAAATATTGTCAAGTGTGTAATAAATTATTTACTAGGGTATTTGTAGGCTTACTGTAGCAGCTTTGTATTATATAATAGGTAATATGAACACAAAGGTCTTTTTCCATGAAATCACTCATTGTAAACACAGTTTACTGAAAACTGCTGTGAAAAACTGTCTCAATAAATTCAAATTAACATTAATAATAAAAGAATACTTGTATTTTTGCTGTTTTGAGGTATGCAAATATGACCATCTGGTAGATATACTGTCTAGGACAGTAATATATCATAAGTGTTTTCATAACCAATAAGTGTTTTTGTCATACTTTTATTAGTTTCACGTGTTAAATAGTTAAGATAAGTATTTTTTCCTCCAAATTGTTCCTCCTATCCTAAAGGTATTAACTCATGCTGGGGTATGGCTCCATTTCCAGCAACTGCACCCTTCTGTATCTCAGCATGCGTAATCTCAGTGAGTGTCAGCAGGCTACTCTACTGTGGGGAGACTAGCCCAATCCTGTCCTCGTTTGATGTCTCCATGTACGCTTTGCACCAGGGGGTTACTGGATAACACTCAGGAGCAGGAACCTTAGTTGATTTTTTCCCCCCTCACGTTCAATGACACTACTTGGGTTATGACGACTTAACTGAGCGCAGACTGGGCATTGAACATGTATTGCTCAGTACCACACAACTCAGTGCAGGTACCCACAAAGCGTTTGGGACCAAATATAATTTTGAAGGCGCATGAATTTAAGCCATTCTTTTCATTATATTAATCAACCTTTTCTCATTCGTTACTCTGAATGCTGGCCATCTGCTTCCTTTTGTGAGACTACTTGTCAGGGGTAATTTCCAAACTTTGCATTACTGGCAGCTAGCCTTGCAGGCTGAGAATGCATTTTGAAAATTTTGTTTTACACCGTGCAGCCTTGATCTCACCTGATGGCTACCGCCAGCTCCAACCTGAAATGAACCGGCAGTGGCAATCCAACCCAACTCCCACTGACGGCCCCAACATGACCCTACCTTACACCCGCTGGCAGCCCTAACCTAGCCCTAGCTCTTGTTGGCACCTCTGATCTCATTGACTTCTGCTGGCAGCTTTGACTCAACTCAACCCCTATTGGCAGCCCTGACACAACCATGTATTTGTTGGAAGCCTTGACCCAACCTAACTCCCACAGGTAGCTCACACACTTAAGTATGTGAACTCACAGCTGACTAGTCAGCTATTCTCAATACAGGGATAAAGGTATTGCCTCCAGGTAGCTATCGTCATATTACGAGAAGCCTTCCAGTGCACTACCGCCGGGCAGCTGTATTTGTGCACTCTGAGTGCCTCAGGTACATTGAAGGCCTCGGGATCTTTTTTGGTCACAAACCTTTGTTGAAGCTGAGTCCAATATGGAGTTAGATAGTTGTTTGAAAACAAGGAATATTAAAGGGATGCGGAGCAAGCAGGAAAGTTGAAATAGACCACGTGGAGAAAAACAGAGGCATAGACTCGATAGGACTAAAATCCTGTTTCTATGCTATAACGTTCGATGATTCTAATGCAGTGAGTTGCATGAAGATGAACTTCCACCATACAAATCGATCCAGTTTACATATGAAATGGGAATGAAAGAATGGGTGGAGGAGAAAAGACAATGGTCCAAGAAAAGCAGTAGCCTATCAATGTATATGATACGTTTGTATGATCTTTGTACCATTATTCATTTTTATTTACAGAAATATAAGTAATTGACTGTTGGGCTTTGGGATCTTTCAATCCATCAGAGGGGAATAATCTGGACTGGGAGGCATCTTAGCTACAAAAGAACATGATTCTGGCCCGTATTCTTCATATGACTTTCAGAGGACTCAGGGAAGCTCTGAATACAATTTGTAAGATGGTTGCTCATTTTGCACCAATGTGACAGCAGATTGAGTATAAAATCAAGCTTATTAAACAATTCTACCCGGTCAAATTGCATAACATTGGCCCAGAATTGGATCTAAAAATAATGGCGAGCCTAACAGCGTTCACTGTTATCTCAGTGCAAATGGTAGAGGAACTCCCAGCGACTGCACATGCGCAGTTAAATGCGGAAATCCAGAATTTCCTCTACCAGATGCCCTGCTCATCCAGAAGCTTCGCGGGAAGGAGAACTCGCCGGCTGATTCAACATTGAAATCACTGCAATGCCGTGAAGTTCCCCTCCTGCCCTGCTGGAAAAGATCTCCCCAGAAAAGGGTACGTCCAGTCTTTTTAGTCTAAACAAAATTTTAACGGCATAAGTCTTAATGATTGCCTTACAACCTCTCTGGCACTGAAAATTTACTTTTACAAGTGTGGAGTCTCATTCCTTTAGATTTTAATTGTTGGACATTTAAAAAAAAGTGAAAATTTTTACATTTTTGTTTTTTACTTTTTCTTTCTGTCTCTTTTAATTCAGTATTTCTTACCCTCTCTTTATTTTGTTTTCTGTGCCTGAATTGAATTCACTATTCTAACTTACACTTCCTGGTTCTTTGTCTACACTGCTTATCTCTCTGCTTCAGTCTGATTGGTTAAGGGGATACACAGCAGCTTACCCCATTCACACAGCTCACAGATGCCCTGTAGGGGCCGCCGCACTGGATTGAGGCCCAGATAAGAGGATCATGCTGTGCAAAAGCCCATGAAAATGTGCTGTACATTCTATGTAAATATATACTCTATGTAAGTCTATGGTTAAATCAAAGTCTAACAAACGGCAGGCACCGTTCGTTCGCCGCTCAGAGCAAAATCCGGCCCAATAGCCATTCTGACCACAGCGGTGTGCATCTAGGTAATCCCAAGTCGCAAATTGGGTGCTTCTACTAGGTTCAGCCTGAGGGGCAGTGTCAGGAATGCGGTTGGCTGCTTGATTGGAACAAGAGTCTCTTGGGATTGGAGTGACCCTCATCTCCTAACCACTGAATCCTGGGAAGGGCCTGCTATGGGCTGCATCTTCTGTGCAACTAACGGGGCAGCCTGGCCCTGCCTCCTATGTGCTCTTTGAGCAAGCCTCTAACGGGCTAAACTGATGGCCTGGCATTTGCTGCTATCCCGAGAGACAGCTACATCACGTTGGTCGACTCCTGCCACAGGTACTGATACAAGCTTCAGAATGGCCATTAATCAGTGGAAGGGCAGATCTAATGGTTCCCATCAGCTGCGGAAAGCTCAGAGAGATTATTTCCTGCAAGCCAGCTCCAAATGCCTAAAAGCTGGAATGTAGGGCTCCCTTGATTATTCTCCAGGGACTCAAGGCTGCGCTCTGCGCTTCTGAGAAGGAGGCAGTGACTTGTCCTGGGCCACTTCTTTGAGGGGAGGGGGAGCAGTCGCAGCTGCAATGAGGCTGATACTTGCTCCAATGATGTCTGCAATGAGGAAAATGCTTCACTGACACTGCTGCATATAAGGGCAGTGGACTCCACCATGACCCCTGTCATCTGCCGCACATCATGGGAAGGGTTCTGAGTGCCTGAGTGAGATGTTCTCACACCTTTCTTTTCGTAGCAGTATGCATAAGATCCGAGTCTGCTGGCTCTTCAGCCAAGGGAATCCATCTCCACAACCACCGCTGGGGAACATCTCACTTCTCTTCCACTCCCCACTCCTCTGGCTCCCTCTTGCTCTGTGAGTCAGCTGGTGCGAATTTCTCAGCCCCGCTACCTTGATCCTCCTGGGTTAAAGTCCCTGTTGAGTGGGGAGAAAGAAAGCAAGTACAAGAGTAAGGAAGTCTTGCTGCAATTGTACAGGGCTTTGGTGAGACCACACCTGGAGTACTGTGTACAGTTTTGGTCTCCTTACATAGAAACATAGAAAATAGGAGCAAGAGTAGGTTATTCGGTCCTTCGGGCCTGCTCCGCCATTCAGAATGATCATGGCTGATCGTCTAACTCAGTACCCTGTTCCCGCTTTTCCCCCATATCCCTTGATCCCTTTAGCATTAAGAAATATATCTATCTCCTTCTTGAATACATCTAATGACTTGGCCTCCAATGCATTCCGTGGTAGAGAATTCCACAGGTTCACCACCCTCTGAGTGAAGAAATTTCTCCTCATCTCGGTTCTAAATGGCATACCCCGTATCCTGAGACTGTGGCCCCTGGTTCTGGACTCCCCATCCATTGGGAACATTCTCCCTGCATCTAGTCTGTCTAGTCTTGTTAGAATTTTGTATGTTTCGATGAGATCACCTCTCATTCTTCTACACTCTAGTGAATATAGGCCTAGTCAACCCAATCTCTCCTCATACGTCAGTCCTGCCATCCCAAGAATCAGTCTGGTAAACCTTCGTTGCACTCCCTCCATGGCGAGGACATCCTTCCTCAGATAAGGAGACCAAAACTGCACACAATACTCCAGATGTGGTCTCACCAAGGCCCTGTAGTAAGACATCCCTGTTCCTGTACTCAAATCCTCTTGCAATGAAGGCCAATATACCATTCGCCTTCCTAACTGCTTGCTGCACCTGAATGCTCACTTTCAGCGACTGGTGTACAAGGACACCCAGGTCTTGTTGCACCTCCCCTTTTCCCAATCTATCACCATTCAGATAATAATCTGCCTTTCTGTTTTTACAACCAAAGTGGATGACCTCACATTTATCCACGTTATGCTGCATCTGCCATGTTCTTGCCCACTCACCCAACTTGTCTAAATCACATTGGAGCCTCTTTGCATCCTCCTCACAGCTCACATTCCCCCCCAGCTTTGTGTCATCTGCAAATTTGGAAATGTTACATTCCATTCCCTCATCCAAATCATTGATATATATTGTGAATAGCTGGGGCCCAAGCACTGATCCCTGCAGTACCCCACTAGTCACTGCCTGCCACCCGGAAAAAGACCCGTTTATTCCTACTCTCTATTTTCTATCTGTCAACCAATTCTCAATCCATACCAATATATTCCCCCCAATCCCATAATCCCATGTGCTTTAATTTTGCACACTAACCTCTTGTGTGGGACCTTATCAAAAGCCTTCTGAAAATCCAAATAAACCACATCCACTGGTTCGCCCCTATCTTTTCTACTAGTTACCTCCTCAAAAAACTCCAGTAGATTTGTTAAGCATGATTTCCCTTTCATAAACCCATGCTGACTTTGTCCAATCCAATTAAAGCCATCCAAGTGTTCTTACCTAAGGAAGGATATACTTGCCTTAGAGGCGGTGCAATAAAGGTTCACTAGATTGATTCCTGGGATGAGAGGGTTGTCCTATGAAGAGAGATTGAATAGAATGAGCCTGCTCTCTCTGGAGTTCAGAAGAATGAGAGGTGATCTCATTGAATCATAAGAACATAAGAAATAGGAGCAGGAGTAGGCCAATCGGCCCCTCGAGCCTGCTCCACCATTCAATAAGATCATGGCTGATCTGATCCTAACCTCAAATCTAAAGAACACAAGAAGTAGGAACAGGACCCGGCCACTCAGCCCCGGGGCCCGCTCCACCACCCACAGGGCCTTGACCGATCCAAACTCAGTTTTATGTCCAATTTCCTGCCCGCTCCCCGTAACCCCTAATTCCCTTTACTTCTAGGAAACTGTCTATTTCTGTTTTAAATTTATTTAATGATGTAGCTTCCACAGCTTCCTGGGGCAGCAAATTCCACAGACCTACTACCCTCTGAGTGAAGAAGTTTCTCCTCATCTTAGTTTTGAAAGAGCAGCCCCTTATTCTAAGATTATGCCCCCTAGTTCTAGTTTCACCCATCCTTGGGAACATCCTTACCGCATCCACCCGATCAAGCCCCTTCACAATCTTATATGTTTCAATAAGATCGCCTCTCATTCTTCTGAACTCCAATGAGTAGAGTCCCAATCTACTCAACCTCTCCTCATATGTCCACCCCCTAATCCCCGGGATTAGCCGAGTGAACCTTCTTTGTACTGCCTCGAGAGCAAGTATGTCTTTTCTTAAGTATGGATACCAAAACTGTATGCAGTATTCCAGGTGCGGTCTCACCAATACCTTATATAACTGCAGCAATACCTCCCTGTTTTTATATTCTGTCCCCCTAGCAATAAAAGCCAACATTCCATTGGCCTTCTTGATCACCTACTGCACCTGCATACTAACTTTTTGATTTTCTTGCACTAAGACCCCCAGATCCCTTTGTACTGCAGTACTTTCCAGTTTCATGCCATTAAGATAATAACTTGCTCTCTGATTTTTCCTGCCAAAGTGCATAACCTCACATTTTCCAATATTGTATTGCATCTGCCAAATCTCCGCCCACTCACCCAGCCTGTCTATATCCCCTTGTAGTTTTTTATGTCCTCCTCACTCTCTACTTTCCCTCCCATCTTTGTATCATCTGCAAACTTTGATATGTTACACTCGGTCCCCTCCTCCAAATCGTTAATATAGATTGTAAAGAGTTGGGGACCCAGCACCGACCCCTGCGGAACACCACTGACTACAGGTTGCCAGTCCGAGAATGAACCATTTATCCCAACTCTCTGCTTCCTGTTAGATAACCAATCCTCCACCCATGCCAGAATATTACCCCCAATCCAGTGATTCTTTATCTTGAGCAATAATCTTTTATGTGGCACCTTGTCGAATGCCTTCTGGAAGTCTAAATACACTACGTCCACTGGTTTCCCTTTATCCACCCTGTACATTATGTCCTCAAGCAAATTTGTCAGACATGACTTCTCCTTCATAAAGCCATGCTGACTTTGTCCTAAGGCTCTGAGAGGGCTTGACAGGGTAGATGCTGAGAGGCTATTTCCCCTGGCTGGAGAGTCTAGAACTAGGGGACATAGTCTCAGGATAAGGGGTCAGACATTTAGGTCTGAGATGAGGAGGAATTTCTTCACTCAGAGGGTTGTGAATCTTTGAAATTCTGTTCCCCAGAGTCATTGAGTATATTCAAGACTGAGATCGATAGATTTTTGGACTCTAAGGGAATCAAGGGATACAGGGATTGGGCAGGAAAGTGTAGTTGAGGTTGAAGATCAGCCATGATCTGGTTGAATGGTGGAGCAGGCTTGAGGGTCCATATGGCCTATTCCTGCTCCTATTTCTTATGTTCTTATGTTCAAGTGAATCAGGGGGTGAAATGGTCCTGGAGTGGCCAAGAGCAGACTGGTCAGATTCTTTATCATCTTTGTCATTGTCATCATCATCATCATAACACAGAAATTTTTTCTCTTCATCCGCCCCCTCATGGCTGTGAAAAATATGCAGAAGAGCAACTAAGCTACAAATAGGCATACAGCACCCGGAGGGAGAGGTGAGATAGAGACAGCTCTGGACTTTTCTAGTACTGCTTTTCATCCACTCACCTGAAGCTGGCACTGACCTCTGACCTCGCCTTCTCTCACAGCTAAGGTCGAGTGGCTACTCTTCATAATGGGTGAGCTCCCTTATGTCGGAGATGCTGCTGTTGGTGGCCCGACTCTCCCAGACAATACTGAATTTCCTGGAACAGAATTAACAGAATTAGGAAAGGCGGGCATCTGTAGGATATCTCCCAGGTGTCAGCGGACAAGGAGGACAATTGCTTGAAGGACCCTGTTACAGTACAGGATGGAGTGTAAGGGGCTGGGTGTAAGCAAGGCTTGTGAGAGGAGTTACATTGACTCTACAGCACAGAAACATGCCATTCGGCTCAGGCCATTCAGCCCAACTGGTCTATGCCGGCGTTTAAGCTCCACACAAACCTCCTCCCTCCCTACTTCATCTAACCCTATCAGCGCACCCAGGTTCCAGGTGGAAGAGTCGCAGAGCCACTGAACCACATGTGCTGTGCATGATGACTTGTCATTCCATTTAAGAAGTGAAGGATGGGAGCCATGATACCAAAGGACACAGAGGAATGTGGAGGTTCTCTTACCTTGCCTGACCTCGCTATGTCATTGAATTTCTTCTGGCAGTGGTCTGCTATCCCGGTGGTGAGAGGTAGCACTCAGCGCTATTGCCACTTCACTCCACATGGCTCAGGCTGCTCCTTTCACTGGCTTCCTTCCCTGACTGTCCAGTCTCCTCCTCATTTTGTTCCATCAGCACCTCCAGGTCCACTTCTGAAAAGTTTTGAGCTCTGCAGGTTTTGGCCTTCTCAGTGTCTGTGAATGGGCTGGGGCTGCTACCCCATGAGTGGATGCGGATGCCATACTCTGCTCCTAAAAACTCTCGTGCCTATCTGAAAGTAGTCTTGGTAAAAGCAAGATACTTTGGTAAGAATTCAGTGCAATTTAAATTGCTTCTAGCTTTTATATCTTGCAGCAACATGCTTCCTCCCTGCCCCCATCCCTCAAAATTTTACTGCCATTTTAAACTGGATTTACACTGCTGGGTTGCTATACATTATGTAAATAAGTTGACCCGGGAACTTTGGTGGGTTTGGCGGTGCATATCGCCAGTGGGCAGAAATCACGTTCCTGCGGCATTTATATATCGTAAAAGGCCTTGAGAAATTTCAGCGCCTATGTCTCATTCTGCTGCTAAAGTGCAAATGCCCCTTTAAGGCTGCAAAGTCTAATTGTGTGTATTGTAGTATTTGTTTGAAAAACACAGGATCTAGATCACTGTGGCTCTTATTTGCAGTTTAGGGATGATGAAAGTATGATTAGGGTAGGGTTTGTTCAATCAATAAAAATGTAAAACACAACATCAGTAATAAACGTTGAACAGTCAGCCCACACTCATTTTAAAGTATTTAGTTTTTAATGAGTAAGTTGGAGGGAACAACGGAGCTTGCAATGTAATCTCTTAACACTATCAATTATATTTTCATTTGCATGTTTATCAATGAATAACATTAAAAATTTTAACACATATTTTCATTTAAAAGTCGGTTACAATAACAACACTGTTCAAAAAAACCACTGAGCTTCGTCCATACCTGAAGATGGGGTTGCCTGTTCCGTGCCGTGTCCAGATTACAGGGAGGTGTTTGGATGTGCTTTCTTTATTCGGTAAGGTTGTTTTGAGGTGGCTTCACTCACCTTCCATGTCACCTCAAGTGTCTGTCTCTTTTCCTCTGCCTCGCTCAGTGCTGCGAGTCTCCTTTTCATGTCAATGATAAAGTTCTGAGTGCTGCTGAGTCACTGGGTCATCCCACTCGCAGACTAATGAGCGGGATGCTTGGTACTCCGTATGAAACACACTTCTCTGCCTTAACCTTGTACTTTGGTTACTGTTTAACAGTAGATGTTTATGAGGTACTTGCTCAACCCACTGGCTGAACTGTGTCAAATAACAGTCTTCCTTTTCTTCTGATACTCCAGGAGCTGAGATGAGAAAACTATCAGTGTCAAAAATTAATAAGGCGGATGCTTCGTCCCTCTTAAATGCGCCACTCATAGCAAGTATTCAGTGGTTGCTGAGGATTCAACCTTGGCGGAAGAGTCTATGCCTTCTTGCTGTCCTTTGAAATGGTTATGGCCTCCTCGATGAATACAGTGGAGCATGAAGAACACAGCTGTAGGGACAAGAGGGATATTTTGCAATTTATGACTTGAGAGGAAACATACATTAGAAATAAAGGAAGATTGCTTCTGGTTGGCCGGTTAGAAAGAGAATTGTTGTTCGAGTGCAGCTGACGAATATTTACAAAGGACTTTCTCCATGTGTGTTGCTGACTTTACAAAATGATATTAGTAGGCTGATTTTGGCAGATTTCATGCACAGTGGTTTCCAACTCTTTATTGTATTGTTTAAAAACTCTGTCTTCCACTTACTGCTGAAATTCTAGGGATTAATATTCTCCATCATTTCCTCAGGCCATGCGAATGTTGGTTTAGTTGCATCAGAGCATTTTCACTGTGCTTGGGAGTTTTGAAAATTAAATCCAACCTTTCGCTTGTTACCCGTTTGAGGTTGTTTATGAGTTTCCTGAAATCATGTGGTTTTTGTTGAATTTTGGATATTTTATGGGCTTTTTTGGGAATCAAGGTCATTGCATTTGTTAGGCCCTTTGGGGCTATAGCATGGATTTTGTTTTGAAGAACATGTGTTTGTATTTCGTAAACTGTTTAATGAGAATGAATAGTTCTGACTGTTTCCTTCTCAACCCTCAACAAAATTGTTTGAGTAAATCTAAAGACGGAAACTAGTTTTTAAATATTTGTCACCTTTCCAAAGGCTGTACTGAGGAAAGATGTGGCAGGCAAAAAGCAAGGGAAGACAAACCAAATTTGAAGACGCAAAATGGAGTCTGTGAGTAAATGGTGGAGCAGAGCAGCGCTTGACCCTGTTTGATTGTTGATAAAGTGACCGTGCTACTGCATTGGGTGAGTGCGAGGAGAGTCACCCTGTTTGGTACATCAGGGCACTCTCCCATATGGTAGAAGGTGACAGCCAGACTCAATGTTATGTACAGTATCTGCAGGATCAAGGAGAAGATGGCATACTTTTAGGAACGTGACAAGGTGAGATTACCCAGCAGTACCATGTCCCGGATAGACAGTCCAAATTTGCATGCAAAAGGATTTGCCTGTTTCATATGTACCACTCACCCATGTAAAGCCCTCACACAACCTTACAGCTTTCATAGCATCTCATGGTTATCCATATTTCAGCAGAACACACATTCCGGCTACAATTTATAACTGAAAGTCCTGCTACACTCATATCTTCCATGGGCTTCACACATCAAATCATAGGAACACAACCTCAATGCATATTACATGGTCACTCACTGATATCCAGAATAGGCAGGTTGGATACATAACTGTCACTGTCTATGTGCTCCATCAACTTACGATATCTCAAGGATACTTCTCTGCTGGCACGACAAGATGGCATTAAATACAAGGGAGCAGACCAAACTAGAGAAGGGCTCGGAAGAAGCCTTGGACTCCCTTGAACATCCTTGCACACAAGAGCATAGGTGGAGCAGGGAAAGGTGAAACCACAGCTCAGAGCTAGTACCATCCTGCTCAAGTCCTATGCCCCTTTACACTCACTGCCACACAAGTATACGCACAGCTCCACAAACATCACACACGGTATCTTGCAAGACAAGTTCTGTTTGAAGGTATCTTTCGAGGCCAGTATTCTAACATTTGTTCCTTTTCTGTTACTGTAGGCCTGGAACAGCAGCCTGCCAACATTGCTGGTGACTCATTTCAAGACAGCAAAACACAGCACCCTGCCTCATTTACCATCATTTGCAAGCACCATTGCAGTTACACACATGTCAGATGATGCAGTGAGTGAGTTTGAAACGGTACCATTGGTGTCTTTTTTTTCATTCATTCTCAGGATGTGGGTGTTGGCAAGGCTGGAATTTATTGCCCATCCCTAGTTGCCCCTTGAGAAGGTGGTGGTGGGTCTTCTCCTTGAACTGCTGCAGTCCGTGTGGTGAAGGAGCTCCCACAATGCTGTTGGGTAGGGAGTTCCCGGGCTTTGACCCAGCGATGATGAGGGAATGTTGATATATGTCCAAGTCAGGATGGTGTGTGATTTTGATCGGAACTTGGAGGTGATGGTGTTCCCATCACCTTCTGTGTCATAGTGCACAGATGAGGAGGAGCAGGAATCTACTGCTGAATGGCCACATTGCTGCCATTGGTGACCACCTATACTTTCTCAAAGGTAACAGGACAGTTAAAGTGGGTAATTGTGTCTTATTATTGTTGCCCTTCAGTGGGAAAGGAGATGAAAATGTTGGCCATGCTGACCTATGCCTCAGCATTACCAAATGCACAGATGATCAGTCCACAATATCTGGTCTCTGGTGAGCAAAACATAGAGCATGAAGAGGAGTGTTTCTATTCCATACATTTTTGTGGCATGGAATCATCTAATTGACAGGATAGGGAGGGACAGTTGATCTTGCTTGATGAAGGTAACTGCGCTATTGGTGGGGGACTGACACTAGAGGAGCCTTCAGAAAGGCTTCGGAGAGGCCCAGAACCTCTCCGAACGTGTTTAGGGAAGTAGATCCCCTTTGAGTAAAAGAAGCTAACCCGACTGTGTGATACATCAATTTTGGTATCATGGGGAGCTCTTTACAGAAATGTCTAGATGCCATGAACGAGTATCCAACACTTCAAGGGCAATCAAGGTAGGCTGAAGTGCACCGTGAAGCATGGCAGCTTCACTGATGGAGACATAGGGTAAATATTATAAGGAGAGGCTCCTGGTGTAGAACGTTGCTCAACAGAAGGTTTAATCAGGTGTAGAGGTCAGCATGCTTGACTCGCAGCACTTCCTAGAGCACAGTAAATGGGGAACGCTGACCTCTGTCGCTGACTCTCCGTGCCAAGAGGGAGAGCTTTGACAGAGGTGTTGCAAGCACCTCATAAAGGTCCATCTTTCTGTGCTCCAGTGGACTATCTACTCTTCACGACATCAGGGTTGCTCACCACTAGAGGTGAAGAGCCATCTGCTTCTTCAGAAACACGTAGGGCCATTTCACAGCCTGGCGACCTGGGCGTATCCCCAGAATTCCCAGGAGATAAAGCTACATTAGGTAACACATGTTTAAGAAGGAGCACTGGGCAACCATTCCCATTTTGCTACACATGTCCTTTTATACATCATAGTTCCACACTCTATTAAAGATACAGTGACACTTCAGATGCATGCATGGACCTGGACAGCGATGCACATTCCAATTAAGTAAGAAGGGATTAATTACCTTTTCTAGTCAAACTGTCCCAGTGGGAGCCAAAGACTTTTAAAAACAACATTTTTCTTCAGTCCATTTAGGCCTCAAAGGGACCTCAGGAGGGACAACAAGGCAGCACTCCACCTTATAAGGTGGTCAGGCACCACTGATGCACCCTTTCAGATGCCGATGGCCAGCCCCAGATTTGTAAATGACCCCGTCTTTGGAAATTGTGAGGTGGTCTCCAGCGTTGGGCAAGGGCGGATGAGGGTTCTGTTCCATTGCATTTACACCAGCGGAGCTCTGCCCCAAGAATTTGCAGGGCAGTGTGTCTATTGAAACTGGCTAGATTCATAATGGAACGCCAACGTGCCGATTCTCCCTTTGACACAAGCATACCCATATTCCAGCAGGGCACATATTCAAGCTGTAGCTTACAAATAAATTCGTTGTGTAATACTGGGCCTGTGGACCAGGAATGTTCCAAGTTTGATTCCTGGTCTGCTCTGAAATAATTGGTCTCAGCCAGGGTTCCTACTGCTGATCATTAGCCAATAATCGCTGCCGTAAAGTGTGCATGTGTGGATTTAGTTCATTCAGTTACCAGCCTACTGATACCTTCACGACTGTTTTACAAGAGATCGCAACCATCTGAAGCCAATACTGTGATTTGTGATGGAACTAATTCTCAAAACAACACGTGAGGGAGGGGATACGATGGAATTCTGTGCTGAGGTGAGAAAAATATTCCAATACTTCTTTTACTGTAGGTCTTGGAAATTGACATAGATGAAGTTTAAAAATCCATCACAAATGAATCAGCACCAATTTTATGAAATCACATTTCTAGCAGGCCTCATTTACCAGGGGTTCAGAAATTCAGGCTCCCATCCCAAGATTTTCTGTCCATTAAAATTAAGTATGACTCTGTAAAATTATCCCTCATATCTCCATCTTTAAATGACACTATTTGAAAAACAGCAGAGGAGTTCTCCCAGTGAGCTGGCCGACATTTATTCCTCAACCAATACCATCAAAATAGATTAACCAGTCATTAATCTCATTGCTGTCTGTGGGAGTTTGCTGTGTGCAAATTCACTCTCACGTTTGCCTACATAACAACAGTGACAAGACTTCAAAAATAATTCATTGGCTATGAAGTGCTTTGTGATGCCCCGAGGACATGAAAGGTGCTATATAAATGCAAGTTTATAGAGGAATAGAATTGAAAAGCAGGGAAGTTATGTTAAGCTTGTATAGAACCTTGGTTAGACCACATTTTTTTTTTAATTCGTTCACGGGATGTGGGCGTCGCTGGCAAGGCCGGCATTTATTGCCCATCCCTATTTAGAGTACTGTGTACTGTTCTGATCACCATATTACAAAAAGGATATAGGAGCACTAGAAAAAGGATGATACCAGAACTGAGAGGTTATAACTATCAGGAAAGTTTGAGTAGGCTGGGGCTCTTTTCTCTAGAAAAGGGAAGGCTAAAGGGAGACCCTTGATAGGGTAGACGTAGAGAAGATGTTTCCACTTGTGGGAGAGTTCAAAATAGGGGACATAAATGTAAGATAGTTACTAATAAATACAATAAAGAACTCAGGAGCAACTTCTTTACCCTGAGAGTGGTTAGAATGTGGAACTTGCTACCACATGGAGTTGGGGAAGCCAGATAAGTACATGAGGGAGAAAGGAATATTACATAGAATTACATAGAATGTACAGCACAGAAACAGGCCATTCGACCCAACAGGTCTATGCTGGTGTTGATACTTTACATGAGCTCCTCCCTCCCTACTTCATCTAACCCTAACAGCATATCCTTCTATTCCTTTCTCCCTCGTGTTTACCTAGATTCCCTTAAATGCATCTATGCTAGTTGCCTCAACTATTTCTTGTGGTAGCGAGCTCCACATTCTAACCACTCTCTGGGTAAAGAAGTTTCTCCTGAATTCTCTATTGGATTTATTAGTGACTATCTCATCTTTATGGCCCCTAGTTCTGGACTCTCCCACATGTGGAAACATCTTCTCAATGTTTACCCTAGTAAACCCTTTCATAATTTTAAAGACATCTATCAGGTTACCTTCAGTCTTCTCTTTTCTAGAGAAAAGAGCCCCAGCCTGCTCAATCTTTCCTGATGGATATAATCTCTTCAGTTCTGGTATCATCCTTGTGAATCTTTTTTGCACCTTCTTCAGTGTCTCTATATCCTTTTTATAATATGGAGACCAGAACTGTGCACCTCATTTAGACTCTTATTATCCAAGTAGTATGTGGCCCCCTTATTCTTCCTACCAAAATGTAATACCTCTCACGTATCTATGTTGAAATTCATTTGCCAATTACAAGCCCATTCTGCAAGATTATTAATGTCTTCCTGTATTTTGTCGCAGTCCTCCTCAACTATACCTCCCAATTTGGTGTCGTCTGCAAATTTCAAAATTGTACTTCCAATTCCCGAGTCCAAATCATTTGTGTAAATGGTGAACAACAATGATCCTTGTGGAACACCACTTCCCATCTTTTGCCAGTCTGAGTAACTACCTTTAACCCCTACTATCTGTTTTGTAGCCAGCTTGCTATCCATTCTGATATTTATCCCCTGACAACGCATGCTCTGATCTTAGTCATGAGTCTACTATGCGAATAGTAGGATATGCGGATAGGGTTAGATGAAGTAGGGTGGGAGGAGGCTCGTGTGGAGCATAAACACCAGCATAGACCAGTTGGGCTGAATGGCCTGTTTCTGTGCTGTACATTCTATGTATTTCTAGATGTTACCTATCTCTTATTTGATTAGAATGGATAGTTTTAGATGAAGATAAAGGGTTAATGTGATATGAGAACAAGGTGGGTAAATGTGATTAGAATTATTTGCTCGCGTGGAAGGTAAATACTGATACAGACTAGGTGAGCCAAATGGCCTGTTCCATGTTGTAACTTCTATATATTTCTATGTACCTATTATGTGTGCGACCTCTACCACCTAGAAGGACAAGAGCAGCAGGCGCATGGGAACAACACCACCTGCACGTTCCCCTCCAAGTCACACACCATCCCGACTTGGAAATATATCGCCGTTCCTTCATTGTCGCTGGGTCAAAATCCTGGAACTCCCTTCCTAACAGCACTGTGGGAGAACCGTCACCACAAGGACTGCAGCGGTTCAAGAAGGCGGCTCACCACCACCTTCTCGAGGGCAATTAGGGATGGGCAATAAATGCTGGCCTCGCCAGCGACGCCCACATCCCATGAACGAATAAAAAAAATATATATTAGCTGACACAGAAGTGCTGGTCTGGAATGATCTAGAGGCAGAGAAGTTGATGGTGGTGGTGACCGTAACTGCTATTGGCAGTGTCGTACCTATGTTGCAGGTGGGCTGCAGTTGTCCTTTCAACAGCTGGCAAAGCCCTGCAACAGTTCCTTGTTGACCCAGAGCTTGCAGAGGCAATCTTTCCTTAATGGCAAGTGCAGTCATTGTGCCTCAGCTGTCTGCTGATCTCCCAGCTTATGCCTTCTTTTAACGTGTACAACTTCAACTATGAAATACTTGGGTTGCCTTGAACCCCAGTCTCTTTGGATTAGGCACCTTACAGCCTTCCGGCCTCAACATTGAGTTCAACAACTTTAGATCATAACCACCGCTCCCATTTGCTCAGACAGCAGGTGCTGGTAGTGGTTCTGCTGTTATCATTTGCATCTCCTCTGGACCCATCTTTTGTTTCTTTACTTGTTCCATTACCACCCCCATTTGCCTTGCACCATCATCCCTGTGGTCATTTAATCACTCCTGCCCTCCACCCCATCACAGACTTTCCCCTTTGTTCTCTTCTCTCCTCCCTCTTTTTTCCTGGTCTGCACTTGCTTATAAACTGTTAAATCTCGAACTTCATCCAGTTCTGATAACAGGTCATCGACCTGAAACGTTAACTCATGATATGGGGAAAGTGGAGTTGAGGTCGAAGATCAGCCATGATCTTATTGAATGGCGGAGCAGCTCGAAGGGCCCCATGGCCTAACCCCTGTTCTTATCTCTCTCTCTCTCTCTCTGCACGGATGCTGCCTGACCTGCTGAGTGTTTTCCAGCACTTTCTGTTTCTTATTTCAGATTTGCAGCACCCAGCAGCGTTTGACAAAACATAATCACATTGGTTTGCAACTTTGGTCTGACTGCAACCCTTACATCCTAGAGAGAGAGAGAGCAAGAAACACACACAAATTCTAATCCATAAATTGATCTGAAAAGGACACGGTGAAGATTGACTTCCCCTTCGCCCTGGTGCTAAATGCTTGCTCTTTCTCACCTGTTAGAGGTGCAAGAGTGAGTAACAGGAGCCCTTTTTTGGCTGCAGGGGTGGGGGGACACACACGGGCGTCACTGTTACCAGGGCGCCCGGAGCAACAAAGCCGGCGCCGGGCGCGCGGCCAAGCGTTCCCCGGATCGCTCGAGACTCCCGGTGCTTGCGGGTGAGGGCGAAAACAGGACCCAGGTAAAGCGGCTCCATCCTCGGTGTTGCTGCACTCGTCGCTATCCAACATCTTGCTCACACTTTTTTCATTCAATGCGATATATCCGGAGAAAAGAGGCGGCGAAATCCTTTTTTTTAAACCCAAAAGGGGAGGGGTGGGGGTCTTTGTAAGTGACGGCTGTCTATTTATTTATTTAATGTACAGTGTTTGCTCACACTTCACGGTCTTTAATTGTCGAGACGATGTGCGGATGGTAAACGTAGAGCTGCTTCACAGTGAAGTTGCAATGTTGCAAAAAAAAAACTTGCGGGGGGAGAATTTGAGATATGTTAAGAGTACTGTAGGAAATTAAGAATTATTTGCAAGGTCTGGGTCCGGGCAAGTGAGTGGAGGACACGGCGGAGCCACTCTCGATTAACGAAGGGGGAAAAGCTTTCGGACGTCATTTTCGCCCCTCTAAATTAATTGAGTAATTTGTGTGCGTTTTTTATTTGGGTTGCATTTAACAGCTCTTGCAATCATTTTATTGTTGCTCTCAACTCGGAGCATTGACTCTTTAAAAATAGGACTAAAAAGACAGCAGTATAAAAATATCAAAAGTACTTTACACATGAAATGAGAAGCTTTCCGTCATTTTCTTGCCAAAACAGCTTTGTACAGTTCTGCTTTCTACCTTTGAAGAACTCATACGTTATGGGCTTATAAAATAATGTCGGTAGTTTAGTGTTTTACATCACTTTAAACTTTTTTTTAACAGATTAGTGAATTTGTTTTCCTGCAATATTGGAGAAAAATTGTACTTTCCTCTATATTGATTCAAACTAAGTCTAGTTCAGTTCAATGTTAAAACAGATAAACTTGTGAAAGTAATATCAAAATATCTAAATTCAGTTGGAAAGCATTGGTTAGTCTGTGACCTTGTTGTTAGGAGGCAAAATTAATGTGTATATAATTAATTTTACACAAAAACAGCATAGCAAAAATTGCACTGCGGAGTAACAGGCATTCAAAAAGCAGTTTGATTTTCTTTGCAAAAGACAAAGGTGTGAGAGATTCTGACCCCTTGCGCCTCCCCGATTTCCATCGCTCCCCCATTGGCGACTGTGCCTTCAGCTGCCTAGGCCCCTAGCTCTGAAGCTCCCTCCCTAAACCTCCCCACCTCTCTCTCCTTGAAGACGCTCCTTAAAACCTACCTATTTGACCAAGCTTTCGGTCACCTGTCCAAATACCTCATGTGGCTTGGTGTAAAATTTTGTTTGATAACACTCCTGTGAAGCGCCTTAGAACATTTCACTACTTTAACGGTGCAATATAAATACAAGTTGTTGTTGTTGAGAGAAATATAAGACAGTATATGTTAATTTGAAACATAGGTATATTAAGGATATTTAAATGGGAAATATATTTTAAAGGGTGCATTAAACTAGTATATTAAGATATATCAAATTGTAAAAGCTATTTAAAAGTTGTGTTAAATTAGTAAACGGGGGCAGGAGAGGCCAAGGAGGACATGATGTAAGGACAATATCTGTGAGTAGCATTGCAGTTGTGATTATAGAAATGGTAGAATCAGTGAGTAAACTTGTGATGTGCATGACATGCTTGTTGTGGGCTATCCTGGATCAGTAGAGTATCCTGAAGGAGTACATATGCATGAAGTGTCAGAGGCTAAAGTTGAGGACCAGCTGGCTACAGTCTAGAGCATTAGGGAGGAGAAAAGTTTTTTTTAGAAATTTATGACCCAGTAGCACCCTTGCCTCTGAGTCAGAAGTTGTGGGTTCAAGTCCCACTCTAGAGACTTGAGCACAAAATCTAGGCTGACACTCCAGTGCAGTACTGAGGGAGTGCTGCACAGTTGGAGATGCCTTCTTTCGGATGAGACGTTAAACCAAGGCCCCTTCTGCCCTCTTGGGTGGACATAAAAGATCCCATGGCACTATTTTGAAGAAGAGCAGGGGTGTCCTGGCCAATATTTTTCCCCTCAACCAACATCTGCTAAAACAGATTATCTGGTCATTATCAAATTGCTGTTTATGGGACCTTGCTGTGAGAAAATTGGCTCCCGCATTACATCAGTGACTACATTTCAAAAAGTACTTCATTGGCTGTAAAGCGCTTTGGGACGTCCTGAGGTTGTGAAAATATTTTGTGTTCTTTTTATCCCACGCACAGGATTGGATAATGAAGTGGTGGTGGGGGTGGGGGGGGGCAGAGTGAGAAAGAGGAAGAAAGAGTTGCTAGTACATTGAAATCTTGCACTTGTCCAGTTGATAAACAGTGCTTGATGCCTATGATGGTTGACAAGGCCTGTGACACTTGGTAGTTGCAAGGGATTTGGTCATCTCGACCATAGAAAGTCTGTTTGCCAGCTGTGACTGGGAGTCCTGAATGATGTGTTGCCTCCTAGCTGCCTGGGTAAAGGACGTAATGGAGCTGGTGCAGAACAACTGAAATGAGAGTGAAACCAGATCATGCAGGAACCAATGACTTAGGAAAGAGTAGGATGAAGGCCTTGCAGAGTGGGCTTGTGGAATTGGGTTAAAGGATAAAAAGCTAGACTTTGGGGTCATAATCTCAGAATTATTCGCAATGTCATACACTGGGCTAGGCAGGGAGAAACATATGCAGCACTCTTAGGGAGCGCTGGTTGGGAAATCGCGGGCGTGGAACCCCTGATTTTCCATCTGCTAATTTAAATCGATGGAAAATCACAGGCAGCTGGGTGCAGTTTTCCGTTTAGCTGTGAGCACTGCTCCGTGCCAGGAACACCTGATTAAGGAATCAGTTCTTTTGGGAATTTGGGTATCTTCCCCTGACTACTCCTCCCCCCCTCATGAATGTCCATCCATTTTACCCCCATGTATAATCCCTTCTTGATACTCCTGCGGCTGGCTTATGAAACACTTTCAATTTTTTGAGAGATATTTATCGTGCTTGATGCAACTTTTCCAACTTCCTGGTGAAAAATAGCTTTATTTTACAAAGCAGTGGCTAATCTAAAATAACAACAATTTGCATGGACGCTGAGCCAAAGAAGGAGATATTAGGAGGGGTGACCAAAAGCTGTCCTTTCTGAGTGCCATCTGCTATCAAGTCACAAATCAGCCAGAATTTTCTGCAGTTCAGTATTGGTAAAACTGAAATCGTCCTATTCAGCCGCTACTAGAAACTCAGCACCTTAGCCCTGACTCCACACATTCTCTCCTTTCCTGAATGTTCACTCAACCTCAGCTCAGTGGTGCGTAACCTTGGTGACCTACTCGATGTTAGACCCCAAATCCAGTCCATCACCAAGTCTTCTTACTTCCACCTCTGAAATACCATCCATCTCTCAACCCACTGCCACTGAAATCCTCGCTCATAAGTTTGCCTCCTCGAAATGTGACTTTTCCGATGTTCTCCTTGCTGGCCTCCTAAATTCCACCCTACTTAAACTCCAACGCATCCAGAATTCTGCTACTGCATCCCATCCCACTGTAAGTCCCACTCACCTGTCACCCTGATCCTTGCTGACCTCCATAGGCTCCCTGTCCATCATTGCATCAATTTCAAAATCCTTGTTCTTATTCGTAAATCCCTCCATGGTCTCTTTCCTTACCATGACTTTCCCAAAAAACCACCCTCGACCTCTCTGTCCTGGCAAGCTACCGCCCCATCTTCAACCTCCCTTTCCTCTGACTGTGTTGCCTCCCAAATCCGTGCTCGTCTTTCCTGCCACTCCACGTTTGAATCTCTCCAATCAGGTTTCCATCCCTGCCATTGCACTGAAACGGTCCTAGCCAAAGCCACAATTGAGATCCCCTGAGACTGTGGTCCGTTATCCCTCCTCGACCTCTCTGCAGCCTTTGACATGGTTAACCACACCATCCTCCTACAACGCCTCTCCTCCGTTGTCCTGCTCAGTGGGATTGCTCTCGCCTCGTTCCACTCTTACCAATCCAGTCATAGCTAGAGCACCTCCAGCAATGGCATCTCGTCCCGACACTGTACTGTTACTTTCAGAGTCCCCCAAAGATCTATCCTTGGCACCTCTCAACCACCCCCCCTTCCTTATCTACTTGTTGCCCCTTGGTGACATCATCTCCAGACATGTATGCTGATTCCACCCAGCTCTATCCCTCTACCACCTCACTCCACCCCTTCACTGCCTCTTTGTTGTTAGAGTGCTTGTATGATATCCAGTCTTGGATGAGCTGCAGGTTCCTCCAGTTAAAAATTGGGTAGACTGAAGCCAACATTTTCGGCCGCCAACACGAATTCCGTACCCTTGCCCCCCTCCCTGACCATTGTCTTATGTTGAACTGGACTGTTTGCAGTCTTGGTGTCTTATTCAACCCCAAACTGAGCTTTTGACCCCATAGCCTCTTCATCACAAAGACCACCTACTTCTACCTCTGTAACACTGTCCACCTCCACCCCTGCCTCAGCCCATTTGCCACTGAAACCCTCATTCAAGCCTTTGTCACCTCTATAGCCGACAGTTCCAATGCTTTCCTGGCTGGCCTCTCATTCTCCATCCTGAATAAACTTCAGCTCATCCAAAACTCTGCTGCCCATATTCTATGCTGTACCAAGTCCTGCTCACCCATCACCCCTTTCCTCGCTAACCTGTGGTGCATCCCGGTCCCACAACGCCTCAAATGTATAATTCTCATCCTCGTGTTTAAATCCCTTCATGACCTTGACTGTCCCTATATCTGTAACCTTTACCAGCCCTACAATCCTCCCCAGTAAACTCTCCGTTCCTCTGACTCTGGTCTTATTTGCATCACCCCCTCCCTTTGCCCCATTATTTGTGGCCGTGCCTTCAGCTGTCTAAGCCCTAAGTTCTGGAATTTCCCCTCGTCCTCCTTTACCCTTCTTAAAACCCACCTCTTTGATATCTAATATCTCATCCTTTGTCTCGGCATCCATTTTTGTCTGATTACACCCCTGTTAGGTGCTTTGAGATGTTTTTCTACATTAAAGATGCTTGATAAAAGCAAGCTATTGTTGCTGCTGTTAAAGTTTTTTTTTAAAAGGAAAAAATAAAGGGTTGAATTTCGTCCCGTTCATCCGTCGTAACTTTGAGAGAGCCATGGATACACTGGAAAGATGGCGTAAACTGCGTTTCCACAGCTATTCAGCTACAGTTAAGGTTGGACGAGTGGGAGAACCTTTAAGGAACCTCACCTCCAAAATGTTAAGATAAGTTTTATTTGTGGATTGAGTGATGCACTTAGTCAGCATTCATCTCTTTCACCTCTGGGACCTGGATTTATTTATTTTTTCCTTCTCACTCATTCACTCACTCATTCACTCACTCATTCACTCACTCACTCAACTCACTCACCTCCACTCACTCACCTCACTCACTCACCTCACTCACTCACTCGCCTCCTTCACTCACGCACCTCACTCACTCAGTCACCTCCTTCACTCACTCGCCTCACTCACTTACCTCACTCACTAACCTCACTCAAGTCACTCACTCACACACATACCTCCTCTGGTCGTTCATTGTGCGTGGCTAGTCTCAACCCAGTTCCAAGTGCATGGGCCCATAGCACAAAACGTACCATAATGTGACACTAATTAGCACTGAATTGGGATTCTTTAAGTGGCCTATGGAGGGTGGCTGCTGTGCGAAATAGAAAATACCACACTCAATGAAATAGGAGTGTTCTTCTGAGGCAGAGTCGAGGGAACTTTCCCCTGCATCTAACCATCCTCTATCTGACCTGGTTGTGGTTCGTGCTGCCACTGGGTGCTTAAAAAGGGAAAGTATGCCATTTCCCAGCACTATCCTCTCTCACCCTGATGCGATCAATATGGAAACAACATAATGGGGCTGAAGATACATTTCCAGCGCGCTCCCACAGTAAGTACAGCAAGAGTGTGGCACAAACGGCCACGAATTAGGCCAGGACCCAGACACGCGGAGTCCTGACCTTCCCTGAGATCGTAAAAAAACCCAGAAAATGCTGGAGAAGCTCAGCAAGTCAGGCAGCATCTGTGGAGAAAGAACCAGAGTTAATGTTTCAGGTCGAAGACCTTTCATCAGAACTGGAAAATGTTAAAATTTTTAAGCAAGTAGAGATGGAAAGGGGGAGGGAGAGGAGGGGAGGAAAGAACAAAAGGGAAGGTCTGTGATAGGGTGGAGGGCACGAGTGATTAAATGACAAAAGGGATGATGGTGCAAGGCAAGGAGGGTGGTAATGGGACAGGTTAAGAAACAAAAGATTGATCAGGAGTAGCTGTAAATGGCAGCAGCAGAACCATTACCAACATGTGCTGTCCAGAAAAATGGGAGCATGGTTATGATCTGAAGTTACTGAAATCAATGTTGAGTCCACAAGGTTGTAAAGTGCCTAAACGAAAGACGAGGTGCTGTTCCTCGAGCTTCATTGGAACAGTGTAAGAGGCCGAGGTCAGAGTAGGAATGGGATGGGGAATTAAAATGACGAGCGACCGGCAGGTCAGGGTCACGCTTGCGGACAGAGTGGAGGTGTTCAGCAAAGCGATCACCCAATCTGTGTTTGATCTCCCCAGTGTAGAGGAGACCACATTGTGAGCAGTGAATACAGTTTACTAAATTGAAAGAAGTACAAGTAAATTGCTGTTTCACCTGGAAGGAGTGTTTGGGGCCCTGGACGGTGAGAAGGGAGGAGGTGAAAGGGCAGGTGTTGCATCTCCTGCGTTCACACGGGAAGGTGCCGTGGGGAGGAGAGTGGGTGTTGGGGGTGATGGATGAGTGGACCAGAGTGTCGCGGAGGGATGCTGAAAGGGGAGGGGAGGGGAAGATGTGTTTGGTGGTGGGATCGGTCTGGAGGTGGCGGAAATGGCGGAAGCTGATACTTTGAATGTGGAGGCTGGTGGGGTGGAAGGTGAGAACAATCATGGTTCTGGGAGGGAAGGGAAGGGGTGAGGGCAGAAGTGCGGGAAATAGGACGGACACGGTCAATGGCCCTGTCAACTACAGTGGAGGGGAATCCTCGGTTGAGGAAGAAATATCGGAAGCATTGGTATGGAAGGTGGCATCGTCAGAACAGATGCAACGGAGATGGAGAAACTGGGAGAAGGGAATAGAGTCCTTACAGGAAGCGGGGTGGGAGGAAGTGTAATCAAGGTAGCTGTGGGAGTCGATGGGCTTATAATAAATATTGGTTGACAGCCTATCCCCAGAAATGGAGATAGAGGAAGGGAAAGGAAGAGTCAGAGATGGACCATGTGAAGGCGAGGGGAAGGGTGGAAATTGGAAGCAAAGTTGATTTAATTTTCCAGTTCGGAGTGAGAGCAGGAAATGGCACCGATACAGTCATCAATATACCGGAAAAAGAGGTGAGGGAGGGGACCTGAGTAGGACTGGAACAAGGAATGTTCCACGTATCCCACAAAAAGGCAGGCATAACTGGGACCCATACAGGTTCCCATAGCAACACCTTTTATTTGGAAGAAGTGAGTGGAGTCAAAGGAGAAGTTGTTCAACGTAAGAACAAGTTCACCCTGGGATCTTGTTTGGGGTGGAGCCTCCGCTCACCCCAAGCACTTTTCTCTGTGTCCCCCATTAGGGTAGCTGTAGGCGCAAAGTCACAGCTATGTTGGGATCATGCTCGTTACTCAAATGAGCAGACCTGCAATATTAGGCATATTCTCCACAATGCACTGTGGACTCACATGCTCCCTTGGTTCAGGCAACCATTCCTTTCAGACATTGTTGATCTCACAAAAGTGTGCTGCAGTGTGGCGATAAATTAGAGGCAGCTTTACTCTGGACCTGGCTGTTCGGTACAGGATCTTGAAGTGTTTTATAATGACACTGGATGACAAAAGTGGAAAAGTATTATTTTTAAAAATTTCTTTCTCAGGATGTGGCGTGCCACTGGCATTTGTTGCCCATCTCTAGTTGCCCTTGAGAAATGGTGACAGGCCTTCTTCATGGACCACTGCCGTCCATGTGGTGAAGGCACCCCCATAGTGCTGTTAGGTGGGGAGTTCAGGATTTTGACCCAGTGACAATGAAGGAGAGCTCAAAGAATTAAGCTTGGTTTTCATTGGAGAACAAGAAAATTGGGAGGGGATATGATCTAGATCTTTAAAATGCTGAAAGGCATGTATGATGTAGATATAAGCAGATTATTTAATGTAAACTGTGATTCCAGATCTAAAAGGACAAGAGTAGAAAACAATCCTCGATTAAGATTAGAGATGAGAAGATTTTTTCCCTCAGAGAATAGTGGATACATAAAAGGCATTCTCGTGACTAGCAGGATAACTATCTGATTAAGAACATGGTTGTAAGTTATAAGGACAACTGTGTGCATAGATAATCATATACTTTATGAAAACACTATGGGCTATAATTTGGGCAGTGTAGCGCTCGTTTTGTAGGTGATATGTGGCCTCCTAAGGACCCAAATGGTGTCTAGAATGCGCGTGTGAGTGCCGGACACCATCTTGGCAAAGGCGTTTGCGCAAGTGCAGATAACGAATGCCAGCAGCATGTAAAGTAAGGAGAATATGCGTTAGATCAGCGTGCAACACTGATTTAAAGGGACAGATATGATTTTGGAATGCAACGCTCCAGCTAACGCACTGTCTTAACCACACACGGCTGAACAAGTCATAGACGGCCTGGAGGACCTCCCCACCAACGCTGTTTAACGGTACCATGCAGAATTTACAGGCTAGTTGCTGGATTATTGCTTCTGGCTGCTGATGCACTTCTACCTGTGTTTGGAAGTCTCCCATACTTGAATACTAGGACATAGCCTATAGGTTAGAGCCAGAACTTGCAGGAGTGAAGTTAGGAAACGCTTCTACATGCAAAGAGTGGTAGAAGTTTGGCAGGTGTTGCAGGTTAGTTGCTGGATTATTATTTCTGGCAGCTGTTTGTTGAAGTTTCCGGTACTTGGAGAAAGTTGCAATATTATATAGAGAGTGTTCTGGCAGGTCCTGCATTACTGTTGGTGGCATTTACAACAGTGTGCTGAACAAGATTCCTGGCAACCATGGGTGGCCTGCTAGGGCTTCTGCAGGGCATTGAACACGACTGGGAGCACGCAGAGAGGACATGCAGAGCAGGAAAAGCTGCGAGGAGAGGGAGGAGGCGGTGCAGGGCACTGAACAGGAGGCCATATCCAATGAGGGCCGTCAGGGATCAATTCTGTTACCTCAACTTGAGCGAAGATCAATGCATCCAATGGCTGCGGTTCACAAAAGAGGTTGTGACAGAGATATATCAACTGCTGCAGCCACAACTGCAGCCTCAGAGCTGGGCAAGGACAACATTGCCTGTGGCTGTAAAGGTAACCGTGGTGCTGAACATTTACGGCTCTGCTGGCGATATGTGCAACATTTTACAGTTTGCAGTGCACTGCTGCATAAGGGAGGTCACTGAGACTCTGTACGAGCTGTGCAATAGATTCATAATGTTCCTGCTTGACAGAGAGAAGCAGAATGAGCGAGCATGAGGGTTTGCTCACATTGCAGGCTTCCCCATGGTGCAGGGTGCTATTGACTGTATGCATATTGCCATGCTTGCTCTACATCTCAACTCGGCCATCTTCATGAACAGAAAGGGGTTCCACTCCCTCAATGTGCAGCTGGTGTGCGTCCACACGCAGCGCATCATGCAGGTCAATGCCCGCTACCCTGGCAGCAGTCATGATTCCTTCATTCTGCGGCAGTCCAAAGTCCCACCTATCTTTCAACTGGCTCGGCAAGTCAAAGGCTGGCTACTGGGTGACCAGGCCTATCTCCTCATGAGCTGGCTCATGACTCCGGTCAGGAACGTACACACACGTGCAGAGCAGGCCTACAATGAGAGCCATGCGACCACACGAAATGTCATCGAGCACACTGTCGGTGTCCTAAAGCAAAAGCTTCCGATGCCTGGACCATTCTGGTGGAGCCCTGCAGTACTCCACTGAGCAGGTGTCAAGATTCGTTGTGGTATGCTGCATGCTGCACAAGCTCGCCCTTATGAGGGAACAGCCCTTGCCACCGCCTATACGGCAAGACCTGAGCCAGAGGAAGAGGAGGAAGAGGCAAGGAGGCAACAAGGTGCACAGGCCCTGTCTGCTAGGGCTCCGTGTGCTCACCTTATTAATGAGCGATATCAGTAACCTCAACAACACCTCCCCATTCACCAACAGTCCTACACTCCCCGCCTTTCCTCTTCCACATGACCATCCAATCTTCCTCAAATACATGGCAGATGCAGGATAATGTGGATAAATGTGAAGTTATCCACTTCGGAAGGAAAAACAGAAAGGCAGAGTATTATTTAAATGGTGATAGATTGGGGAATGTTGATGTACAAAGGGACCTGGGTGTCCTTGTACACCAGTCACTGAAAGCAAACATGCAGGTGCAGCAAGCAGTTAGGGAGGCAAATGGTATATTGGCCTTCATTGCAAGAGGATTTGAGTATATGAGCAAGGATGTCTTACTGCAGTTATACAGGGCCTTGGTGAGACCACACCTGGAGTATTGTGTGCAGTTTTGGTCTCCTTACCTAAGAAGGGATATACTTGCCATAGAGGGAGTGCAGTCAAGGTTCACCAGACTGATCCCTGGGATGGCAGGACTGTCATATGAGGAGAGATTGGGTCGACTCGGCCTGTATTCACTTGAGTTTAGAAGAATGAGAGGGGATCTCATTGAAACATATAAAATTCTGACAGGGCTTGACAGACTGGATGCAGGGAGGATGTTTCCCCTGGCTGGGGGGTCCAGAATGAGGGGGTCACTGTGTCAGGATACGGGGTAGGACATTTAGGACTGAGATGAGGAGAAATTTCTTCACTCAGAGATTTCTAGACACAAAAAACATCAAGGGGTATGGGGAGAGAGCGGGAATTTGGTATTGAGATAGAGGATCAGCCATGATCATATTAAATGGCGGAGCAGGCTCGAAGGGCCAAATGGCCTACTCCTGCTCCTATTTTTTATGTTTCCATGTTTCTGTGTTCCTCGTCATGATTACACATTGCTTCCTCCCACAGCTCATTGCGAGTTCAAATACAAATTTGTAAACTTACATATGAAATCATGTATATAACATTACACTATTCACCCTTGTGCATTGCCTTAGTGCCTGTTGTTCGTATGCCTTTACCTTTCCTAGTGCTCCCACGAGGTGCATCCCCAGAGGCTGGAGCATGGGTGGTCGGAGGCTGCTGGCTTTCAATTGAGGAGTGTGCAGATGGCCATGGAGGACGACCTCGAGAGCTCTGGGCCGGGAGGACCCGGCTTCAGACTGCACCATCTCAGCATGGGCTGCAGCAGTCTGGCCTGGCTGGCTGACAGGCAACAGCAAGGGCACTGGCGGAGTGGCAGGGGTGGGAGTAGGAATACTGTCATCCTGAGAGAGGACAGCAGGTCCGACTGCCATGGCGCCACGCCACTCTCCCGGGAAGGCACCTCAGCGATCCTGGTGATCTGCTGGAGAACAGATTGCTGGAGTGCTGTGATGCCCTGGAAGCCCCATTCCACACTGGAGCCCAGAGCCACGATAGCAGTCTGAGCCTGTAACGCAGCAATCTGAGCTTCCAAAGCAGCAGCCTGTACTCCAAATGAAGCATGCAGACCTTTAATGGCATCTGTTTATGCTGCAATGGAAGCTGTTTGTGCTACAATGGATGCTGAGACATCGGTCATCAGACATTGCATCATGGTGGGTTCCACAGGTGCGCTGATGGAGGTGACCACCCGTTCCATGCGGGAAAGGATGGGCTCCAAGCTCTGCGCTAAGCCCTGTGCCAAGTTGGAGCTGGACTCCTCCATGCCCCTTGACATTGTGCACAGGCTTTCCAGTGCACAAGCATTTGGACGCCTATCAGCCTTCTGTAACCTTGCTCATCGAAGTCATCATCTGGCTCCTCGGCAGCAGAACCATTGTGTAGCCTCACCCTCTGGTGAGCTGGCACCTGTGGTATTCGGTCCCCCCTGCTCCGACTCCTGTGCACTTGTGCTCGGTGTCTCACCACGTGCAGATCCCTCCTCTAACCTAACCTGTAAAGGATGTGCAGTGTCAGTATCTGAGCTGGTGGATCCGAGTGTCAAATCGAGTGATGGTGTGGCTTCAGTGTCACTGTCCTCCTCCTCGGACGGTGTCGGCTCCAGTTCTTGGGTATCTGCAATGGCAAGAGAGACGGGTTGAGTTGTGGAGCGGGGAGAGGACACCGTCTGCAGCACATAAGTCAGAAAAGATTGTGGGATGAGGGAGATGTGGGAAACGAGGAGGATTTGGTGCGCAGAAACCCTCATCTTCGATACCTCCAGTGCCGCCAGTGGCCACGGCCGGAGCGACGGCCTGCCCAATGATCCCCAGCACGGTCTCATCCATGGGGGTGAGGACGTGTAAGCGTGCCTGTCCTCCGTCCATCCTTTCCTGCTGCCGGCTGTTATGCGCCACCTTCGCCTGCAAGACTGAGAGATGTGTGTCAGTGAGTGTCCTGCAAGATGTTTGGGTGATCTGCCTGTCATGGTTCAATAGCTGCCAGTGTGTGTGACCTGTGAGTTGTGGGTGTGTGAATTGCAAGTGTGGTACTGTACGAGGGTGAGGTGCAGCATCCGAAGCGCAACGTTGCGGGGGTTGTCAAGCCTGGAGCAGTGGTGTAGTTGGTCGGATGTGCCACTTGACACTTGCATTCACTCACCTTGACCACTCGTGTCAAACCATTGAACCTTTTTCCGGCACCGCGTCCACGTGCTTGGTACAATGCTCCCGGAGTTCACCTCCAGCGCCACTTCCTCCCATTGCCTCCGCAGCTGGTGTCTGGAGGGTGTCCTGCCACCCTGAGGGTACAGGACTGCTCTCCGTGCATCCACCTCCTCCACCAAGGCCTCCAGTGGTTCATCGGAGAACCTCGTGCACGCTCTCTCGCAGGTCCAGCCATTCCACTTGTCTTCCTCCACCGATTGCATTGACAGTGCACCTTCCCTTTAAGGGGTGCAGGCTGCCTTTAAGTAGTGCTGGCCACGAATCTCACGTGCTGCCTGCATCTCAACGACTGGGCCCGGGTTAATCGCGCACTGCGACCCCCGTGCCCGGATTCGGGGGTTATCGAATTTAACCGCCTTTACTTCCTGTGCTGCTAAAAATATCTGATCAGTGTTGTTATGTCAGATTGACAACCTGTGCTCAACTTTCACTCCATTACCTTCAGGGATCAAAGAAAAAAATCACAGACTTTATAATCTTGGAATTTGTATCTATGGTTCTTCATTTCATACAAGAGAGTAAATAAATCAGGACGCACCACATTTATGCAAACTAAAAGGAACAGGATTGATAAGACGTTCCTTACTTTCCTGTGGTCTTGTCCTATGATACAAATATTGCAGTCTACTTCACTTAAGCGTATACTCATTTAAATACATTGATTTAAAAAAAAATTCTCCCTTATAATTTTTATGGGAAGTCTGTTCTATGAAAGTACAACATCTCATTTCAGCGTAGCTTCTCAATCCATAATGCACACTTAAAAAGCAGAACATGATGGTTTTTTTACACTTTTATAAATGCTAATCTGTTGAACTGACTCATTTAGATGAACAATTAACACCTCATTATTCAGTGTCTGCCAGAGTATTGCCATTTTAATTGTTATACTCTAATGTTTATGTTGCGGAATTGCTTTAAATTGAAGTGGTTTTGCAGTATGCTGGGGCTCCTGGTGTTGTGGAATGAAAGGACTGATTATGGTTCCTGCGTTCGCAGGGAGCTCATTGAGTGCAGGAGTGGGGAGTGGGCCCTTAAATTCTTTGGTTTTGGGTATGTGAGATTTGTCTGTGGTGGGGGGGGGGGGGCAGGGGAAAGAGTGTATACCCTGTGTTGGGCAAACCGAAACAATATTTAGATTAATCCTGGCCACTAGAGCATCCCCCGATTTTCATCGCTCCACCATTGGCGGCCGTGCCTTCAGCTGCCTAATCCCTAGCCTCTGGAATTTCCTCCCTAAACCTCTCTGCCTCTCTACCTCTCCTCCTTTAATTGTAAACAATTTTACAACACCAAGTTATAGTCCAGCAATTTTATTTTAAATTCACAAGCTTTCGGAGGCTTCCTCCTTCGTCAGGTGAACGATGTGAAAATGACATCGTTCACCTGAGGAAGGAGGAAGCCTCCGAAAGCTTGTGAATTTAAAATAAAATTGCTGGACTATAACTTGGTGTTGTAAAATTGTTTACAATTGTCAACCCCAGTCCATCACCGGCATCTCCACATCTCTCCTCCTTTAAGGCACTCCTTATAATCTACCTCTTTGACCAAGCTTTTGGTCACCTGTCCTAACATTTCCTTATGTGGCACGGTGTCAAATTTTGCTCCTGTGAAGCACCTTGTGACGTTTTGCAGTGTTAAGGGCGCTACATAAGTGCAAGTTGTCGTTATGTGGATTTCTCAGTATTTGATTTGGATCGTGAGGGGTTTATGCATGAATCAGGGCATGCTGCTGACGAAAATAGCTGTTGCAAGTTTGCAGATCGTGACTTTATTTCTGGCAGCTGGATGCTCCCCAATGGTTGGGAAACCTTGGCAAACAGGAGCCCACAATTTTAGGCCTGTACAGGTGTGCCCGATCACTCAGCCTGCCTGTGGGCCAGAAATAAAAGAGCAGCAGCCAGTAGCCATTTTCGTGGCTGCACTGCTGCTAATGCGGCTATCTCCAGAGATAGCAAGGAAAAACATTTCTTCAGGTGGGGTCTTGGCACCTCGAGGGTAGCAGCATTGCCTCATTTATCTTCTAACACTGTTGCCAAAGTCAGGGCTACTAGTGGTAGCATTGCTGGAAGGTAAATGCAACATAAGCTCTTTAAGGAATCCTAGACCGTATTAATAATGTAAAGTGGCAGTTTTTCTACTTTTTTTTTTTCCCCGCAGCTCCTCTTGAGTGCCTTTCCCAGATGGCAGAGAAATTTGGTTATCACCGGGAACTGGCGCAAAATCCTCGGCGCTGCGCTGAAAACGTGCGCCTGATGACGCCAGTGAGAGGCACGTGTGAAATTGGAATGCGTGCCTTATTTTAATAGCTGCCAACGCTCCTCGCCCAGTTTATTGGCAGCTCGTTGATTGGTTGAGGGACAGAATTTGAACGTCAGCTAAAGGCAGCCTGCTCTTCTTAAAGGGGAGGTGCACTTTGCCTGCTGTGAGCTGATTTTTCGTTGTACAGTTTAAAAAGTGGCAAACAGAGGTGCTGCAGCAAGCAGCTCCCGATTCTCTGATGGTGCGCTGGAGGTGTTCGTGCAAGAGGTCATCAGGAGGAGGGAGCTGCTACTGCCTCCTGATGGCAGAAGGTTGCCTAGGCTAGTGGCGCGGCAACAGTGGTCAGAGGTGGTGGAGCAGGTCAATGCTAGGAGCATTGCACCCAGGACCTGGCTGCAATGCTGGAAGAAAATCAATGATCTCACTAGAGCCGCTAAGGTAAGACTCCTACTCCCATTTGTCTCGCTCTCTCCTTAGCCCTGCACTACCTGTAGCCCCGACACTCTCAAGCCTTCCCTGCCCTGCTTCTCAGCAGTCTGCTCCAATCACAGCAGCTCCCTTCGTTTGACTTCCTCTGCTGCTATTGGCATACTCTGCACCTGCTGCTATTGGCATACTCCCCCCACTTCCTCACATCTGTGCCATCCTTCACACAGCAGCGGCAGCACTATTTTACCCTGACAGCCACATCTTCACAAGCGTTCACCAGCCCACCCGCTAACGCACTTCCTTTCTTCTTGCAGGACAAGCTGAAACGCAACATCAGGGAGCACGGACGGACAGGAGGAGGGAGACCATTCATCCATGCCCACTCCTCTTTGGAAGGGGCCGCCATGGATATTGTGGGCAGGGGGGGCGCGTCAGCAGCATTGCGACTGAGGAGACTAGAGCACACACTTGGCAGGGTGTTTGGTCATCTTTCGACTTTTTCTATTCTTACTGAAATCTCTCCCTATACACACTCTGTACGTCAAAGTGGTCTTGCTTTGAACTCACACACATCTATCTTTGCTTACCCTTCCCACTAACTGCTAGGCCTTGTCCCTCTCATCCCTTTCCAGGTTAGAGCAGAAATAGAGAGCCATCTTGGAGCAGAGGAAGGGGAGGTCAGCTCCTCAGCAAACTCGACCTTGCCCTCAAAAGCTGACACCCCACGTAGTGTAGAGGGTCAGGTAGAGGAGTCTGCAGTAGTGCGCAGAAGCAAGGGCAGGGTGATAGGAGGGTCCAGGAACTAGCTCGCCGAGGGTGAGCTCGTATTCTAGGCCTGCTGCAGAGGGCACAGATGCTGACTTCCAGAGCCCAGCCAATAGATGAAGACCAATGGTTGTGCAAGACAAACTACTCAGTGCACTGGACTGCCTGCTAGCGAGCCTGCGCACAATGTCGGGCAGCATAGAGGGGTATTGCAGAGGGGCATAGAGAACATTGCAGTCAACCATGGAGCACGTGATCAGCTCAATGAATACTATAGCAGGACCCAGAGCGTTGGAGCTTCTAGTGAAAGCTCTGACAGCTTCGATGAAAACTCGGACTGCTGACATCTTGGCCCTAGGTTCCAGCATTTCCTCTGGTTTTTAAAGCATGAAGGAGACTATGGAAAGGGGCTTCCAAAGTGTTATCTCACTTTTGGACTTTGTTGTCACACAGAGCAGTGTGAGTGGTGAGGGGCAGCCCCTTGACAGTAGCATTTGCACCGTGGGACAGGCAGATGCTGTTCTCCCTCAGGATCATGGCAACGCCTACTCCCTGCCAACCTCTGAACCAGTGTTTGTGCCGGAAGGCCAGCTGGACCAGGGTGACCCGACTTCTGCCGAGATGCCGCAGTCTGCAGCCGGGCCCTCTGAGGCCAGAACTCCTCGAGGTTGCCTCTCAAGTACCCTAGGGTGGAAGTACATCAGCCTTCCACCTCCCAAGCTGTTGGCACTGGGGAAGCACCTTGTAGGAGCACTAGAATAGGTAAACAAGCACAGAAGACAGACACTAGGAGTTCTCATGAGAGTGATTTTTAGTTCTCAAGCATCACTGTAAACAAACCTGCAATGAGCCATGATCAACCAGTTTGCTGTTTGGCTTCATTTCCTTTGCAATGATCTTCGTGTTCAATTTAGCGCATTAATCAGTTGGTTATAAGAAGTTATTGGGAAGGTAGGAGGGACAGCTGGTGCAATGAGTGAGGGATGGTTCAACGAAACCTTTCATTGATTAGCTGCAGATGTTGAGCTGTGACAGCTGGCCACATCACTGGCCCTTGCTCTTCCTCGTTGTCCTCAGCTGCCTAGTCTTCCTCTTCATCTGGCTCATTCACATCTTCTTTGCGAGACGACTCCAATGGCTCTCCCCTTTTTCAGGGTGGAGTGGTGGAATGTACAGTGGACCGGGACGATTCTGGAGACCCCTTCTCTGGACTATACTGAAGGACCCCCTTCAGACCAGTCCAGGTAGCGGAACCTCTGCTTCAGAGCGGCTCTCTGTAAGAGCTCTCGTGTGGCGTGTCTTTGATTGTAGCGTTGTTTTGTTGAAGAGTGCGTCTGTTACTGCCTTATGCAGCAGTGCATTGCAAATGGACTGATGTTGCTGATGTCACCTCTTGCAGCCTGGAGTGACCCTGAGGCGTCGACATTGAGGGCCGCAGTTACCTTAACAGCCACAGGCAGTGCTGTGCGTGTCCTTGCTGCTGGGCTCCAGCTGTTGCTTCGACGGGTGACATAGTTCCGTCACAGCCTCCCTGGTAAAGCGGAGGCGCCGGTGGAGTATCATAGTTGGTACAGCACAGGAGGAGGCCATTTGGCCCATTGTCCCTGTGCCGGCTCTTTGAAACAGCTATCCAATTAGTCCCCTGCTCTTTCCCCATAGCCCTGTAAATTTTTTCCATTCAAGTATTTATCGAATTCCTTTTTGAAAGTTACTATTGAATTTGCTTCCACCACCCTTTCAGACAGTGCATTCTAGATCATTACAGCTTGCTGCATTAAAAAAAAGTTTCCTCATGTCACCTCTGGCTCTTTTGCCGATCACCTTAAATCTGTGTCCTCTGGTTACTGACCCGTCTGCCACTGGAAACAGTTTCTCCTTATTTACTCTGTCAAAACCGTTCATGATTTTGAACATCTCCATCAAATCTCCCCATAACCTTCTCTGTTCTAAGAAGAACAACCCCAGTTTCTCTAGTCTCACCACGTAACTGAAGTCCCTCATCCCTGGTACCATTCTAGTAAACCTCTTCTGCACCCTCTCCACGGCTTTGACATCCTTCCTAAAGTGTGATGCCCAGAATTAAACACAATACTCCAGCTGCGGCCTAACCAGTGTTATATAAAGGTTTAGTATAACTTCCTTGCTTTTGTACTCAATTATATTGGTTATCTCAATCCACTATCAAGCAGGCACAAAATTACAGCTCAAAATTGCACAGAATTTGATACCCACGGGCCTAGAATTTGGTACATATTGGCAAACTCATTCAGAAAGTCTGCAAGTACAGTTGGTGGAAGTAAGTTGAGTTGAATGGGCCTATACTCTCTGGAGTTTAGAAGAATGAGGGGTGATCTCATTGAAACATATAAGATTCTGAGGAGGCTTGACAGGGTAGATGCTGAGAGGTTGTTTCCCCTGGCTGGAAAGTCTAGAACTAGAGGGCATAGTTGCAGGTAAAGAATCGGCCATTTAAGACTGAGATGAGGAGGAATTTCTTCACTCAGAGGGTTGTGAATCTTTGGAATTCTCTGCCCCAGAGGGCTGTGGATGCTGAGGCGTTGAGTCGGTTCAAGGCTGAGATAGATAGATTTTTGGACTCTAAGGGAATCAAGGGATATGGGGATCGGGCAGGAAAGTGGAGTTGAAAATCAGCCATGATCTTATTGAATGGCGGAGCAGGCTCTCGGGGCTGTATGGTCTACTCCTGCTCCTATTTGTTATGTTCGTAACACTCTTGGTCTTGGCCCACATGTTAATAATGGCTATCTGGACAAGATGACTGTGGGACCATACCCAAGCAAGAAGTTAACACTTTCAGAAGAGTTGGGGGGAAAATTACCAAGAAAAAAAAGTGGCTCATTTTCTGTTCATAATGTACTGAGGGATCATTATTGCAGAGTGATTGCCCCTTTTTGTCATTACCTCTAGTGAAACTGAATTCTCAGGAAATGCATGGCTCGAAACTACACATTCCTGCAATTTTATAAGCAGGTCATGAAAAACAATGAAAAATGGACATTTTGCCGGTTTTCCAACAAAAGAGAAAAATCTTGGCCCAGGATTGGGAAAATCATCTTATTTTTTTAAGGGTTCTTGAGGTTAACTGTAGTGCCCTCAACGGCTACAGAGACTGAAAACAGCTCACTTAGTACAGACAAGGACCTTCCTGGGCTGTATGGCTGAATATCATATAATGTGATGCATGTACTCATGGGTTACATCCTTTTGGAGTGAACTTGACATAGATTTTCTTGTGGAACGTATACTTGTCCGTCGTACTTTTGAGGTTTTCACAGAGAATCCTGCTGGATCCTGCTTTGAAAAGAAAAATTTGCATTTATATAGTGCCTTTCACTACCTCAGGATGTCCCAAAGCGCTTTACAGCCAATGATAGAATCATAGAATCATACAGCATAGAAGGAGGCCATTCGGCCCAGCATGCCTATGGTGGCTGTTTGAAAGATTAGACCCACTCCCCTGCTTTTTCCCCATAGCCCTGCAAATTTTTCCCTTTTAAGTGTTTGTCCAATTCGCTTTTGAAAGTTACTATTGAATCTGTTTCCGCCACCCTTTCAGGCAGCGTATTCCAGATTGTAACAAGTATGAGTAAAAGCTGAGTAAAAAAAATTCTCCTTGTCTCCTACCCGGCTTTTTTGCCAATTGTTTCAAATCTGTGTCCTCTGGTTACCGATCCTCTTGCCAGTGGAAACAGTTTCTCCTGATTTACTCTATTAGAACCCCTCATAATTTTGAACACCTCTATTAAATTTCCTCTTTATGTTCTCTGCTCTAAGGAGAACAACCCCAGCTTCTCCCGTCTCTCCACATAACTGAAAACGCCTCATCCCTGGCACCATTCTAGTAAATCTCCTCTTCAAGGTCTTGACGTCCATTCTAAAGTAGTGTCCAGAATTGAACACAATACTTTAGCTGAGGTCTAACCAGTGATTTGCTTAACTGCTAATGTTTTTGTACTCAAGCCTCCATTTATAAAGCCAAGGATCCCATACGGTTTTTTAACCGCTTTTATCAACTTGTCCTGCCACCTTCAAAGATTTATGTATGTGAACCACCAGGTCTCTCTATTCTTGCACCCCCTTTAAATTTTACCATTTCGTTTATATTGCCACTCGTAGTTTTTGCTTCTAAAATGCACGAATTAAGTACTTTTGAAAGAAAGACTGACTTGCATTTATATAGCGCCTTTCACGACCTCAGGACATCCCAAAGCGCTTTACAGCCAATGAAGTACTTTTGAAGTGTAGTCACTGTTGTAATGTAGGAAACACTGCAGCTAATTGCACACAGCAAGGTCCCACAATCAGCAATGTGATAATGACCAGATAATCTGCTTTAGTGGTGTTGGTTGAGGGATAAATGGCCAGCATATCGGAGAGACCTCCTCTGCTATTCTTAGAAATAGTACCATGGGATCTTTTACGCCCACCTGAGAGGGCAGACGGGGCCTCGGTTTAACGTCTCATTTGAAAGACAGCACCTCCGACAGAGCAGCACTCCTTCAGTACTGCACTGGAATGTCAGCCTAGATTTTGTCCTTGATTAAATTCAAGTCTATTGAAGTCTGGAATTCAGCACCGTGAGAAATCAAACCAGCTTTCTAAACTGGCAGAGCACAATATGTTGCTGCTACACCGTGCTGCTCATTTTTCACTTCCAGATAAGAAGTACAGCATTGATGGGAATGATTAGTCGGGCTGATTTGGAAGAAAGGTAACTTTATGAAATGTGCAAAAGCTATAGAGTAGTGATAACTGGAGACTTCAACTATCCTGATATAGACTAGGATAACAATAATAATATAAGGGGCACAGAGGGGGAGGAATTTTTGAAATGTGTTCAGGATAACTTTCTTAACCAGAACGTTCCTGGCCCAAGGAAGGAGGCATTGCTGGACTTGGTTCTAGGGAATGAGGTGGGCCAAGTAGAGCAAGTGTCTGTGGGGGAGTATTTGGGAGCAGCGATCATAGTATCATAAGGTTTAGAACAGCTATGGAAAAGGAAATGGACCACTCTAAAATAAAAATACTCAATTGGAGGAGGGCCAATTTCAATGGGATGAGAACTGACCTGGCCTGGGTAAATTGGAATCAAAGATTGGCAGGCAAAACTGTAATTGAACAGTGGGCAGCCTTTAAGGAGGAGATGGTTCGGGTACAGTCTAGGCACATTCCCATGTGGCGGAAAGGTAGGGCAACTAAAGCCAGAGCTCCCTGGATGACAAAAGAGATAGTGAGTAAGATGAAACGGAGAAAGGGGGCATATGACAGATGTCAGGTTGAGAACACAAGTGAGAACCAAGCAGAATATAGAAAGTTCAGAGGGGAAGTGAAAAAGGAAATAAGAGGAGCAAGGAGAGAGTATGAGAATAGACTGGCGGTCGACATAAAAGGGAATCCAAAAGCCTTCTACAGGCATGTAAACAGAAAACAGGTAGTAAGAGTGGTGGGGCCGATTAGGGACCATAAAAGAGATGTACTCATGGAGGCAGAGGGGATGGCCGAGGTACTAAATGAGTACTTTGCATCTGTCTTTACCAAGGAAGAAGATGTTGCCAGAGTCTCAGTAAAGGAAGATATAGTTGAGATACTGGATGGGTTCAAAATTGATAAAGCAGAGGTACTAGAAAGGCAGGCTGTACTTAAAGTAGATAAATCACCCGGTCCAGATGGGATACATTCTAGATTGCAGAGTGAAGTAAGGGTGGAAATTGCACAGGTACTGGCTATAATCTTCCAAATATCTGTAGATACGGGGGTGGTGCCAGAGGACTGGAGAATTGCAAATGTTACAAAAAGGTGTAAGGATAAACCCAATAACAATAGGCCAGTCAGTTTAACCTCAGTGGTGGGGAAACTTTTAGAAACGATAATCCGGGACAGTATTAACAGTCACTTGGACGAGGGTGGATTGATTAGGGAAAGCCAGCATGGATTTGTTAAAGACAAATCATGTTTAACTAACCTGATAGAGTTTTTTGATGAGGTGAGAGAGGGTTGATGGGGGCAATGCAGTTCATGTGGCGTAAAAGGACTTTCAAAAGGCGTTTGATAAAGTACCGCACGGTAGGCATATCATCAAGATTGCGGCCCATGGAATAAAGGGGGCAGTAGCAACATGGATACAGAATTGACTAAGGGACAGGAAACAGAGAGTAATAGTGAACGGTTGTTCTTCAGACTGGAGGGAGGTATACAGTGGTGTTCCCCAGGGGTCGGTGCTGGGACCACTGCTTTTCTTGATCTACATTAATGACTTGGACTTGGGTTTACAGGGCACAATTTCAAAATTTGCAGATGAGACAAAACTTGGAAGGCCAGTAAACTGTGAGGATAGTGATAGACTTCAAGAGGATATAGACAGGCTGGTGGCATGGGCAGACACGTGGCAGATGAAATTTAACGCAGAAAAATGCAAAGTGACACATTTCGGTAGGAGGAACGAGGAGAGGCAATATAAACTAGAGGGCACAATTCTAAAAAGGGTACAGGAACAGAGAGATCTGGGGGTATATGTGCACAAATCATTGAAGGTGGCAGAGCAGGTTGAGAAAGCGGTTAAAAAAGCATACGGGATCCTTGGCTTTATAAATTGAGGCATAGGGTACAAAAGTATGGAAGTCATGATGAACCTTTATAAAACACTGGTTCAGCCACAACTGGAGTATTGTGTCCAGTTCTGGGCATTGCACTTCAGGAAAGATGTGAAGGCTTTAGAGAGGGTGCAGAAGAGATTTACTAGAATGATTCCAGGGATGAGGGACTTTAGTTACGTGGATAGATGGGAGAAGCTAGGGTTGTTCTCCTTGGAACAGAGACGGTTGCAAGAAGATTTGATAGAGGTATTCAAAATTATGATGGGCCTAGACAGAGTAGATAGAGAGAAACTGTTCCCATTGCCAGAAGGGTCAAGAACCAGAGGACATAGATTTAAGATGATTGGCAAAAGAACCAAAGGTGACATATGGAAAAACTTTTTTGCACAGCGAGTGGTTAGGATCTGGAATGCTCTGCCCGAGGGGGTGGTGGAGGAAGATTCAGTCATGGCCTTCAAAAGGGAAATGGATAAGTACTTGAAAGGAAAAAATTTGCAGGGCTACGGGGAAAGGGTGGGGAGTGGGACTAGCTGGATTGCTCTTGCATAGAGCTGGCGCGGACTCGATGGGCCGAAGGACCTCCTTCTGTGCTGTAACTTTTCTATGATTCTATAAGAGCTTGACAAAACTAGGTGAAAATAAGAGTACAACCTTAATTCTTGTAAATGTGGCTTTGTTTCTTTCTGTTTCAATAGGTACGCTTGCTGTGATTCCAGAGAAAAAAGTGGTGCAGTTTATCAGTTAATCAACTTAAAGATGGCAGAGGAAAAGAAGCACGAGCAGGTAGGAGCAGTGATCAGTGACCCTGTCAGCGGTCTGATACTGTCCTGTACAAGTACTTATGTTACTAATGGCAAGAGCTCAATGTGGACCTTTGTGTGTTATTAAAGGTAGAAATAATGTATTAACTATTGATACTGTCAGGTAGGAATTACTGTTTGCGACTCTAGCTCTTAAAACGTAATTCATTTGTATCGAATTCGACAACAAGAACAACTTGCATTGATATAGCCCCTTTAACGTAGTACAACATCCCAAGGCACCAACACTCCAACAGGAGCGTAATCAAACAAAATTTGACACCGAGCCGCATAAGGAGGTATTAGGACAGGTGACCAAAAACTTGGTTGAAGAGGTTGTTTTAAGGAGTGCCTTAAAGAAGGAAAGAAAGGTAGTGAGGCAGAGAGATTTAAGGAGGGAATTCCAGAGCTTAGGGCCTTAGGAATTCCTCTCTGTTATTTTAATGGAGGCATTACCCCCTTGATATTAATAGTGCAGACTCAGGAGAAAATAAATTTAGAGATATGTAAAAATGTCAAATTGTCCCTATTAAGAATACATAGTAGTGTAAAAAGGCATTCGTGCTTTATTGAGATGTTATCTGACTTGTTCATCTGACAGTCTGCTCTGAAAACTCCCTTGCCGTGATGGATTGTTGGTAGCTATGGGAGATTTTCACTACTGTGGATGCTACACCTGTCACCGTGTGTTTATCTATTTTAATTTTTTTATTTTTAATTTATTGCTAAAAACTACAATTTAAAATTACTTGTGTCAAATGTGATTGATGCCACAATGCCATTGAATGCATTATCACACAGGTCTATATCTATAACCAGGGCAATGCCTTCACAAGACACTTACACTTCATTCAGGGGAGTAGAAATTGGTCATTGGGGGACCGCAGTAGCTTTCTTTTCTGTATCAATATCAATATTTAATCTCAAGAATACTAGAAGTAAGAAATGTGTTGATTTTTCTAATTGTACTTTATAATATTCAACATTTCGGACATTATATTAAAGAACACATTGGGCCTGATATTAGGAGGGCGGTGGGTTCGCAGTGGGGGGGTCGACTGGGTGCATGGGTAACGCGCCCAGTGAAATCGGGGTGCTCTGCACGCGATTGCAGCTTGATTGAAGGTACTTACCTTTGCTTCCGGGTTTCGCGCTGGAAAGCCGCGCAGCGGGCGGACTGCGCACCCGCATCATAGGCTGTCAGCTGGAGGAGCCCTATTTAAAGGGGCAGTCTTCCACCGACTGATGCTGCAGAAAATAGGCAAAGTTACAGCATGGAGCAGCCCAGGGAGAAGGCTGCTCCCGGGTTTAATGATGCCTCACTCCAGGTATTATTGGATGGGGTTGTAGGGGGTGGTGGTGTGTGTCAGCTTCACCTCTGACTTCTGAGCGGTCCGAATCGCTCCCACTCCCTGGGTTCCAGACCTTGGACTTATTTGGGGTTGTGACAAAAATGCAGCAGACAACTGGTTTTGGTGCAAGAAAAACTGGGTTTATTGAAGTCACAAATGAACTTATACCATTAGGATTACACTGAGATTATACAGACATACAAAAGTGCACTTAGTTAAGAATGGGGAACACACGGCATAACGAGGGAAAATCACGCTACTAATCCCCTTACCCTTGTCCCACCCCCAAAACCTAACTAAATTGAACGAGGAGAGGTCAGGGATCATGCTCACCAACAAGGGTTCCTTGACAGTTCGAAATCCAGTCAGGTAAACTGGCTCTTTGTGTCCTTTGGGGCCTGCCGTCCCCACGTGGTCCTGGTCTGTGGAATCTGCGAAGGTTCTTCAGTTGGGTAGAGTCCGCTGATGCGGTAAGGCACGGTTGTGGGTGGTCGATCTTTGTGGAGGGCTGCGGTTGCGGCCTTGTTGTCTTCGGTTGAGCCTGCCACACCGTGCCCCTCGCCGTGATGTTGCCTGCGGGCCTGCGAACCTCCGGATCTCCTTCCTCCGCTTGGCTCAGCTACCTCTCCCTGCTCAAACTCTGCTTCAACTGCTGAACACCTGCTTACAACCTCTGCTTAAAAACCTGCTCCAAAACTGCTCACCCTGCCCCTTCGTAACTGGTGGCTCAGTTATACTGTTTTTCGAATTTCTTATCTGAATCCAAATCAAGGTTAGTTCTTCGTCTGATTTTGGTGGGCTTCTTCAGGTGATTGTTGTCTCGTTGTTTTTAATGGGCTCGCATAATGTTTATCGTTGTCTTCCTGTCCCCGTAACTAGTCTTGAACTGAAAGCCATTGTATATGTGAAGCATTGATGGGTTCGTATAATTGCATTGATTGCTGTCTTCCTGCCTTAGTAGTTAGTAGCGATTATTTATGCAAGGTTTTGATGGGCTTTAGTTTCCTGTAAGATGAAGTCTTTCTCTGGGTTGATTGTTTTAAAGGGAAGAATGCGTATTCTGTCTCTGCTCGTTGTCTGGTTTCAGGCAACAATTCACACTGCACCCAACAAGCCCGGGCATGTCCCGCCCCAGGCCCTCATGGCCCTAACCTCCTGTCTGCAGGGTTCTACACTTAACCCAGCAGTTGGGTCCTCTGCCATAAAAGTCCAAAAGTCATATCCTTGTTGATGATATGAAAAACGTGGGAATTTTGAGAACCCTTCAGGGTGAGGAGGAGGGGGAGGACAGAGATCTATCGCCCCGGCGGGCGGGAGGAAGTGGCCTGCCTCTGCCACCAAGAAGGCCTGGCTGAGGTGGCAGAGGAGGTCACCTGCACCACCAACATATCGCGCACCTGCATACAGTGCAGGAGGCGCTTCAATGACCTAAGTAGGTCAGCCGAAGTGAGTACACTTACTCATTCCCCTACACTCCGTCTGCCACATCACCGCCCCCACCCCACATCTCCTTCTGCACTGCCAACACTACTCTGTCACATCACCCCTCACACCCACTCAAACCTCATCCTCATCTTACCTGCACTTACTCACCTCGCCAGTAATCATCTCACCACTACCACTCAACCCAATCCTCATACAATCTTATGGCTCTATCTCATACTCACCTTCTCATGCATCTCTTTCATGGTCAGCCTCACCCAACCTGCCACTACCTGTGCTGCAGCCACAGGGCATGCATCACATATGTGTAGTAGGAAGCGTAAGGCAAACGTGTCGTGAGCATGAAGGGGATGCACAAGGGTGTTTGAGGGTTTGTCATGGTTTTTACTTATATTGAATTTCTGATCAACACATATTATATTGGCACCACTACTGCCAAGTCTTTGCGAATCTCGTTTGGTTTGTGCAATAATGCCCTTTCCTGAGGATCACTATGAAGACCCACAACTGATGCCACCCATTGTGTCACTGCAGAGTGGGTGTAGGTGTATTTGCAGGGCTCTTGTTTGCAGACGACTGAGAGACGCTGGCAATGTCCCCAGTGGCACCCTGGAAGGATGTGAAGGAGAAGTTGTTGAGGGCAGTGGTGACTTTGACAGCGACAGGTAAGAAGATGGTGCTTGGGCCAGCCGGGAGCAGCTCGGCATGAAGAAGGCTGCAGATGTCCATGATTACATGTCGAGTGACTCTGAGCCTCCATGTGCACTGCTGCTCAGAGAGGTCCAGGAAGCTGAGCCTCGGTCTGTGGACCCTGTGACGAGGGTAGTGCCCTCTGCGATGCATCTCTCTCTGCGGTTGCCCTCCCTCCTGCTGTGCAGGTGGATGTGTCACAGCACTGTGTTGTGGAGCTCCACGTGTCAGAGGTGGACGGCGTGGCCGGCGAGGCTGGTGATGCTGTTCGTCCTCCGAGGAGGTCATGACTGCAGCTACGGCGGCCCCCATCCGGAAGATGTACATTTGAGGGGGTCAGCAAGGTAGCTAAATGTGTCTGGACACTGGGGTAAGTGTGCAAGTTTGTTAATTTTATTGTTAGGAGGAGGGTGGTGGAGGCCAAAATTTGTCCAAAGTGACAGGGTGGCTTCCTGCAATGAGTGAGGGTCTCCCCCCCCCCCCCCCCCCCCACCCCACCCCCCCCCACCCCCCCCCCCCCACCTGTCAAATGGACCTTTGCAGCTGCCACAGGCTGATGACTGCAACACGTCCATTTCAACTGGGAGTGTTTCCCCCAGTACGGGAAACAGTCCCAGTTGACTTGACAATCCCACCCCTCCTAAAATATCAGGTCAATCAGGTCTGTAAACGACCTGAAGTACCTAAATAAATACCTTAAGTGGCACCCCGCCGGCTTTAATTGCCGGCGGGAGTCCCACATGCGGGGGCTGTGCGCGCATGTCAGCACGTCTCTGGGGAACTCGGAAGTGGGCGGGTTGGAGCCGGGCTCCGGACCCGCCCCGGGAATCCCGGATTTTCGGAGCCCCCCCCACCGCTCGGGGGTGCGAAAATCGAGCCCATTGTGTCGCTTCAAAGCTAAGCATTTCTTTGAATACTGAAAGTAGTTTGCTCATGTCAGGATTTTAATAATTACCCAGTCTATATTTTGATAGCTCTAAACTAAGTGCAGTCCACAGGCAATAGAGGAAATTATAATACTTGGAAATTGACATCTTTTTTGAATAAACATGAAGAAAGTAGCAAAATTTCATCCATAGATTAAAAATAAATGATGTTTATCCAGTGTCAGTCTGCATCTGCATGTTTGGTTGTCCTTTTTGTGCAGTCTGATTGCCTCAAGCCATCCCATCCCTGTAGGAGTTTCCATCCATTGGCTGTGGAGTGCGCTGTCCGTCGTGTCAGAAATCGTGATTTGTGCTTCTGACATGTAAAACTCTTCACCAGGTGTATAAATCCATAAACTCTACCCTTGTGTACACCCAGCAACTAACATTAGTTAGAGCCGGATTTAGAGGTTAGGATACAGTGAAGGCTTTACTTGTGTATCTTTATAACTTGGAAAAAGTAAAGGATTTAGTATTCAGGCTGAAACACTTTCTCACACTGGTCGCAATGGAGGGGAGGAGGGATTTTAACTGGGAGTGGGGTTCGGGTGAGGCGGGGGGTGGGGGAAGGGTTTATAGATGCAAGGGTCAAACCCGCCCGATATCATCAGTTTGAGGCCCGGGCTATTTTAACTCCTGGGCCTCATTTCCATCCCGCTGGCCAGGTGCCCGCTTTAAACGGGTGGGGAAAGGCAGCTAGCCGGCTTCAGGCAGGTCAAAATCACAGGGTTCGAGGCTGCCCACCGGCACCAAGTAAAATGGTGGGGGAGGGGAATCGAATCCATTTTGTGGGTGGGAAGGGAGAGTCTGGGCCAGAGGGGCCGAACAGGCCCAGACTTTTCTCGTGGGGCATTCCTGCTCCTCTTGACCCCACTGACTTGACCCTTCTGACTTGGCCACCTCTCCTTCCCCACCAGGTTTCCCTGAGCAAGGTGCCCACGCCGAGCACCCTGCTCACCCGGCCAATAAAATGCCATTGAGGTCCTAATGACCTAATAGGACCCCGATTTCTATGCATAAATGAGGCTCCCGCCTGAGACAGGCTGACTCCTCAGACGCCTAAAAATCGGGGCCCAATTAAGATGGCGGGCAGGAAGCAAGTACGAACGGGGTGGTAAGTTTTTGCACAGCTATCTTAACTGCGCCCATCCCTCAATCCTTCAGGCGGGTGGGTTACAATTTCCCCTCAGCGTGTCTGGGCCATGTTGCCAAGTTCCAAACTCCAGCACCTCTCACCTGTTTGACACTGAAAGGGAGCTTGGGCCATGGGTAGATCTAATGGATGTGTTGTTTTGGGGTACGGACACACTTTGATCACCATGCTCCTGGGCCTGACACTAATAAACAGCAGCAGGCTCTGGCTCCAAGCAGCGATAGAGAGTGCCCTGGACTCATTAACTAACCGTTATCTGGGTTTCTGTACAGGTAGGAGGTATTGTGGTGTAGTAGCACTTTACTCTGGTACAGACAAACATATGCCTGTGGATGGATGCCTCAGAGCGTGAATGTTGTTCCAACAAGTCTATGATAGGACATTTAGCACTGCTTCAAGCCAGATCAAAGGGCTGAAGCATGTGTAATATGTAGCTGAGATGTTAACTTTTTTCCTTCCTCTACAGATGCTGTCTGACCTGACTGTTTCCAGCAGTTTCTCTTTTTGTTTATAGATCCGAAAACCATGCTTGACTACGTATCTCTGTAAAACCATACCTCCCTAACTCTGCAACCTTCTCCAGCCCTACAACCCTCCGAGATCTCTGCGCTCCTCCAATCCTGGCCTCTTGCGCATCCCCGATTTTAATTGCTCCACAATTAGCGGCTGTGCCTTCAGCTGCCTGGGCCTAAGCTCTGGAATTCCCTCTCTAAACCTCTCCGCCTCTCTACCTCTTTCTCCTCCTTTAAGATGCTCCTTAAAACCTACCTCTTTGACCAAGCTATTGGTCACCTGTCCTAATATCTCCTTATGTGACTCGATGTCAAATTTTGTTTGGTGAAGCTCCTGTGAAGTGCCTTGGGACGTTAAACTATATTAAAGGTGCTATATAAATGCAAATAGTTGTTGTTGTATTTGAAAGTATATTCTGCTAAATCCCAGTGAATGAGAATGAAAATAGGCAAACAAAGTTTTGAAGCATTGTGGTTTTCACTTGTCAATCTCTACATACAGTTAGGATTTCCCATTATTTACGTAAGGGGGAAACGCAGGAATATTGGGGTGGATTCTGTGATGCTTTGTGCCAGAAGAGCATGCTCAGTGGGTGCAGGAAAATGCAGAATTGGGAGGGCATGCATATTTCTGAAATTTTTGTTAAGATTTATTTTTGAGGAAACATTTTGGAATCTACTTAAGGTACCTGTGTTTTTAAAGTGCCTCAATTTTCATGGTTCAGGTGGCACAAGATGAAAAAAGTCATAACAGGAAGATCAACAGGCACCTGACTATGGGAAGAATTTCGTGGGGGTTAAATTGGTTAACTCCCGAATCCGGGTGCGGGCATTGTGGTGCATGATTAACCTGCACCCGGTAGTTCCAATGCAGGCAGCATGTGAGATTCGTGCTGCCTCCTCACTTACCTGATTGTAGCGCAGCAGCCAGGCCTAGCTGCGATGTTCTCACCAGCTTTGCATCTCTCACCAGCAGGGGAGCCCAGATAGTGCGTGAGTTGCCTGCACCTCTTAAGTGCAAAATATAAGAAACGGGTCTGCAAGGAGTCTGAACGGAGATCAGATATCGCACGTGTAAAACACAGATGCAGGTCCTGTCCCTATATTTACAAACTGTTGAGTTATGTTAAAACATTGAATTAAGGTTGCACATTACTAAATCCCACATCCTCCAATCTGCACGTCAGATCCCACCAATCTGCCAATCTGAGTTTGTACCAGGCCTGCGAGAGTGCGTGCACCAAGGTTCTCCGCTGATGCACTAGAGGCATTGGTGCAAGAGGTGGACAGAAGGAGGGGCATTCCATATCCGCAGGGGGGCAGGAGGCCCTCCAGACATATGCTCAAGAGGCAGTAGGGGATGAAGTCAATGCCAGGCTCATAGCACCACGACTATGGATGCAGTGCAGGAAGAAGTTCAGTGCTTTGACACGAGTGGTCAAGGTGAATGAGGTCATCTGTCAAGTGGCATCTCTTAACAACTGCACCATTAGCTGCATCCACTGCTCCATGCACTACACCCCCCATCACCCACATACCAACAAACTCTTTCAATCAGTACTCAACTCTTCCCTCAAACATTACCACTGTTGCAAGCCGCACACCCACAACTCACAGGTCACACACGCTGGCAGCTATTCAACCATGACAGGCATATCACACAGGCATCCTGCAGGACACTCACTGACACACTTCTCGCTTTCTTGCAGGAGACGGGGACGCATAACAGGAGGCGGCAAGTGGCAGTGGCATTTAGCCCCTCGAGCCTGTTCTGCCATTCAATGAGATTACGTTAGATCTGTGACCATTTTCCAAAGACCTGCCTTAGCCCCATCTCCCTTAATACCCTTGGTAGAAATCTATCAATCTCAGATTTAAAATTAACAATTGAGCTAGCATCAAATGCCGTTTGCAGAAGAGTGTTCCAAACTTCTCTCACCCTTTGCATGGAGAAGTGTTTCCTAACTTCACTCCTCCAAGTCCTGGCTCTAAATGTTAGGCTATGCTCCCTCGTCCTAGTATTCAAGTATGGGAGACCTCCTAAAGCAAGTACAAATGCATCAGCATCCAGAAGCAATAACCCAGCAATTAACCTGTAAATCCTGCATGGTCCCTTTAAATAGCGCTGGTCGGGGGGTCCTCCAGGCACTCTAAGACATGTTTAGATGGTCATGTGCGTCGGCTGGAGCATTGAGTGCCAAAATGGTATCTCTTCCTTTAAATCAGTGTTGCACAATGATCTAACGCATATTCTTCCTACTTTATATGCTGCCAGCGTTTGTTATCCATGCCTGCGTGAACCCCTTTACCAATATGACGTCTGGTGCACGTCACATTAGAAGCATGCGTATGCATTCCGGATGCCATTTTGGGACCCCAGGTGGCCACGTAGCGCCTGAAAAACATGCGCTACATGGCCGAATTTCTAGCCCCTGAGTCCACGTTAATTGGCAGGGAGCCTTGATCGGCAGCAGTGCTAATCAGAAATTCGCACTGTTCACGATTTCCCAATCATTAATTAACGCCACTGACAGAGGAGAACTGCCTCAACTTACTGTAGCTCAACAGGAAGTCAGTTACAGAGCTTTGCCATCTGCGGCAAGGAGACCTGCAGGCACCTTACCACTGCTCTTAACTGATAAATTTGTGGCTAGCACTGTAATATCAGTTAATGTCCTGCTCACACAGGTATCAAATAGGCGACCGCAACATTGATCAGTACGGCCAGCACTTTCATCTCTTTTCTCATTGAATAGCATGACACAGCTGGTCAATATAACTGCACTGGTACATTTTCCGAAGTACAGGGAGGTCACTGATGGCAACCACACCCCCCAACCCGAAGGCCACCCTGGGTGTCAGCGAATGATATGTTTGCGATACAGTGGCTTTAGTGTGTGAAGTCCTTAGTGCGGCAGAGCTCTGAGGTTTCATCTTGGCATTGGTCTCTGCTGAAGTGTGGGTATGCATGAGGTGGGGTAAGAGGCTGTAAGATTGTGTGCTGGCTAGCCATAGGCGAGCAGGGAAGGTTAAACAGGTTGACAGGTAACGTGTTGTGGCATGCGGTCTTGAGCCACCTACCTGGTACGAGGGTACATTTTATGAATTCGCATTCCCACTGCGGAGCCTTGCTTAATGAACGTGGTCATCAGGAAATCATGGGCATGCTTCCATCCAGCGCACAGTTGTAACAGTGGTACAGTAGATACTGTTGGGCAGTCTTACCTTGTCACATTCCTTAAAGTATGGTGTCTTCTGAGCCTGTTTCCAGATCCTGCTGGTACTGTACACAATATTGAGCCTGGCCGCCACCTCCTGCCAGATATGATGCAATGCCATCTTGTGGGGATGGTATGTCAAACACGGAGCAAACCCTGTTTGTACCCACCTTATGCAGCACTAAGTCCACTTAACTAGCCATCACAAGGGAGGCTGGGTGCTGAGCTGTTCAGCCACGTGCCCACACTCTCTGTTTCATATCTCTGCCTTGAGTTTTCCTTCACTTGTTTTTTTTTTTGGCCTGTCACTTCGTTCCACCGTGCAGCCTGTGTAAAGGCTGAAAGAATTCTCGCCTGCCTATGCAGCCACTTAACGTTATGTGGCTGCATCCTGTTAAATTTTCTCAATGGCCTGAGGTTCAGTGGCACAACTACCACAATATTTTTGTACAGGTTTAGAGAACTAGTACGTAGAGGACTCACAGTCTCTACGTAGAGATGCTATTTTTGCACCAATCTTCTCAAAACATGTAGAAAATGTTCTCTTTCATCGAATGTATGAAAATAGTAAATAATTTATTTTGCCAATAAACATGCTGGTTTGAAGAGTCTGTGCCAGTGCCATTAGTATTGCAGGTGCTGATATAGAAATACCTTTTTGACTTTGATAGGTTAACACAGTCCGCAATGCACTTATTTTACTTATAGGGTTGTGTCAGTGAAGCATTGCTGTGTATTAGCAGGTTGACAATACATTACCTTAGCATTACTTTTGCGATACATTCATATATTTAAAAAAAATTCTTCAGCTTTTTTTCTCAGTATTCTTTTAGTACATTGTTGTGCACCAAGTCTGAGGGCCTGATTCATATATTTTATAGCCTTGTTAAACTAAATTTGCATCTTGCATACTGCTAGATTTGCAGTTTTGTGCCTGTGCAATAAACAAAGTGACACCCCACCCTCTTTATGAGGTACTTAGTTTATAACACTGCCTCTGTTACAAAGCCACTGAACCTCGACTCTCAATTCCTTCACATCCCATTCAATCTTATGTTATGGAGCACTCAGTGCAGCTTGCACTTCATTATAACATGGACAATGCTTGACTCCCGAGGACTGTGCTATAATGAAAGTGGAGTATACTCTCTAAATTAATATTACGTTCAAGCTAGGATTTTGCATTTGTCTGCGTTAGAAGGGGTTGTTAAGGATGGATCTGCACTAATTACGGCTCACAAGCAAACATGGTATCACTGGTACTTTTCGCTAAAGATGCTGCTGAGCTCTCGCTTTTCTTAGCATAGGACCCACTCAAAAACAACATCCTGAAAAGAAAGTACTTTCAACACCGTCAGAGCGAGAATTGTGATATCCAACCTAGCTTTTTTTTAATAAACAAAGTGAAGAGAATATTGGAAATGGCCCATGGACTTGCTGCTGCAGCTGCGGGCAGCAGATCTGCCCAAACAGTGTGCTTTATTCGTGAAGTAAGATATTATAACATTGCTGCTGTTGATCAAAGTGAAAGAAGATGCAGCTAATTGTGGTGTGCGCAGTATTGAACATGATACTGACACTTCGAAAATTGCGTCCCGTCAGCAAATTATTTTCTTGTTTCTTTGCCGACCTTAGCTGATTTCAATTAAAAACCCACCGTGACAAGCACATTTCTCTGTCCTGATGGAAAATCGGACAGTTCCATCTCTTAGTTGTCCCCTTATCACTTTTTTTTTTCTGCCAATTTTCTCCCCTTCTTATAGCATAGATGTATTTAAGGGGAAGCTAGATAAGCACATGAGGGTGAAAGGAAAAGAGGGACGTGCTGATCGGGTTAGATGAAGAGGGGTGGGAGGAGGCACGTGTGGAGCATAAATACTGGCAGAGACAAGTTGGGCTGAATGGCCTGTTTCTGAGCTGTAGACTCGATATAACGCTATCTAAATGTGATGGCTCCTTGCTTAGGTATGCTTCCATAGATGTTGGTTTCCCCCCCAGTACTTTCCCAAGCCATTCTTGAGTGATCTAGATTGGGATTGTTGGCAGGCTCTTTAACCGTGGTAGCCACGCCCAAACCTATCCTTACCCCACATCCTTATATGTGCATTTTCCAGAAGGGAGTAGCTACACCGTATTTAGGCGTGGGGATGCCAGCTGATTTTCCCATCCCTAGCCCAGAAGCACTGGAGCCATTGGTGGCTTCAGTTTCACACTGCACCTACCAAATGAGTTCACTTTATAGTTTCCGTTCCTTATCTAATTCTACAATGTTAAAACAGACAGGTGCTGTAACTGACGTATGTATTTAGTGAGGTAGGCCTCACACTTAGTCAGATAGGCCTCACACTTAGTCAGATAGGCCTCACACTTAGTGAGGTAGGCCTCACACTTAGTGAGAGAGTTCTCGTGTCACAGGGACTTTAGAGAGATTGGGGGGGGAAGGTGATTTTCGAGTCCTGTGTGAATCGGATGGGCGGAGTGCCTGCTACAAGCGCCTGACGGCATCAGTGAGAGGCCTGAACCGCTTTCACGGTCAGCCCTTATTTTAATTCAATTGGTGTGCTGCTGGCATTGAACCAGTGCTTACAGGCAGCTCACTGATTGGGGGGGTGGGGGGTGGAAATTGGAAGATCTGTGGCAGAGCTGGGACCGGCAGCGAGTTCCAAGATCTTTTAGTGGGCCAGGAGAATTGGAAAAATTTAGCTGCCATGTTTCTGGAGCAGCCTCCGGCATTCCCTTTAAGGATGCCGGCTAGGATGCTGAATGCTCAGTTCTACTGGGCAGAGGGTGTGCTGCGAAGTCAGGATGGACGGGAACGTTACGTTACTGATTCCAGACAGCAGTCCATGTGCAAACTGTAAGCTAAAGAGAAGACTAACTTTGCAGTGACATAAAAATTAGTTCGTTTGAGTCATCCATATATTGGATTCCTACCCAATCTGGCGGGTTTTGCCTCACCGATATTGAATCAAATTAAGTTGTTTTAATTGTTTCTGAAAAGAAAATTCCGACACCAACAGGCAAAACAATGGGGGAGACATAAACCCGGACACCGAATCTTTGACCTGCTGACGCCCCGTTCCCGCTTGAAAGCGGTGACGAAAATCCACCCCCCCACCCCCAACATTGTTTTGCCTGTTGGTGTTGGAATTTTGTTTTCAGAAACAATTAAAACAACTTAATTTGGTTCAATATTGGTGAGGTAAAACCTGCCAGATTGGGTAGGAATCCAAGATATGGATGACTCAAACAAACTAATTTTTATGTCACTGCAAAGTTACTCTTCTTTTTAACTTACAATTTGCACATGGACTGCTGTCTGGAAACAGTAACGTAATGCTTTTGCTCCTAAGCTGTTGATAGGGTCTGTCTGTGTGATCTTTGTAAGCAGATAAGGGCAGAGAAGACAGCTCAGAGCAGAGCTTGTTTACAGCAAGGCCGAAGAAAACAGTTAGACGTAAATTAGGGCTGACGGTTTCATGAAGCACAATTGGTTGATCGCAGATTCAATGTGACTGCCCTGAACTGAGCGATGATCCGTACAGTATGCAGAATTCCCTTCCTTGCTGGTCTGAGCCCACCAGCCTCGCAGCAGCTTTCCCAAAGCCCTCAGCTACGGCTTTGAGTGGAACCAGAACTGAACGCGCCATTGTTGTGTCCAAATTCCTTCTGACAACAATCACATTCTTTTAAAAAACTTCGTAGATTTTACTTGTCACTGGTTCTAAATGAATTTTTGTTTCAAAGCAAGCATTTTCCGCTCACAGTATTTTATTTTTTAAGTAGTAGGAAGGTATACCATGCCGTGACTGAAATTACTGCAAAAACACATTGGTGTTTAAAGCGGGTCCATCACTAATACATGTATGCCATTGAACTTTAAAGCAAATGTTTCTCTTTTTCTGGCACATGCTGGAGTTTTAACACTCGCTTCATGTTTAACACATTTGTTTGATTGGCCGCTTTGGTGCACGGTTCGTAGGTTCTACTTAGCTTTTCCCCTGTTGTTTCCTCTGCTTATAAATATATATCTCAATGAAATCAGCCCAGACATAATAAGAAAGCGGAGATTATTGTAATGCTAGTCCAAATTAGCAACCAGTGGGCGCTTGATGATGAAAATTCAAGTCTCCATTTAAATAAATGAGATTTGTGGCATATGTTTACTTTTAATGACCATTAGACTTACAGTACTAATGATAGCTATTGCAGAAACTTCTAAACGATAATAAAATCATTTGCTTTAAAATCCAAGCACTTCATCGGTGAAGCAAATAATAAAATAATTCTTGTGTGGATATATATAGATAGTACCATACCAGCTCAAAACTTATCAAAGCGCTTTGCATAATGAATTAATTGTTTGCTAGAGTGCAATGAATGTTGTAATGGAGCATGATATCTTGTGAGAGTTCAGTGAAAATGTTTTATGATTTCCATATTGCAGTAGAATCCTGTCAATGGAACACGTATTTCCATTGAGCATTTGACGAGGCACCAATTTATTCCTTGTGGATTGTGCAGTTTTAAGAGATTGGATAAACATAAGTTGGTCGTACCATGGGGTATTCTTATTGAGAGATTTTTAACCTTAATCAGTGAACTATAAGCAACACATATATCAGAGTGTGTGGTACAGAGAACAGTTGGATACTGTGCAATGATAAATATATTCTGATTAAGAACCAAACATGCTGGAAATGTACAGAACAGGGTCCGCTCTGATAAAGAATCACACCTGGAACCTTAACCTGTCTTTCTCTCTCAGACCTGCTGTGCATTTCTGTTTTTATTTTTGATTTCCATCGCTCATGCTTGTCCTTTTTATCACTGATTAAAGAATTGTTATGTTAGGCATACATTTGATTAAAAGCCTATTTTAAGAATTGGCATGGCTGGCAGTATCAGAATGGAGATGAAAGGTGATGATTTTCATGTGTGTTCTCAACTGAGTGAGACAGTAGTCTGAAGAGCAAAAAAAAGGGATACTGAATGAAGAAGTATGTTTAATGGTGTTCATGTGTAAAAGAGAAAAGAGCTTGGAAACATGACCTGAGAAAGCATGATCAAATGAGTATCTTTCTGACTGGATTTTATTTTGTGTGTTTTGTTATTCACCATCAAAGAATATTTTTGTTAGGTTATTTGAGAAATGATAATGATGAATAGTACATGGTGTAAATGTTATGAGTGCGCACATTAAGTACGTACATCCATGTTAAGATTCTTTCTGTGCTCTACCACTTTGGAGAATTAACTGAATTGTTCTGGCGCATAGAAGGGAATTGAAAGATTGTGACCTCAATCCATCAGTCAGTACCTCCATGTGTCATTTATAGAGTTTTCAGGAAACTTGTCTAAATAGTGCTTTATAAATCACTTCCCTAAACAAAATATCAGGAAGAAAAATAAAATCCCTTACAGAGAATTTATTAAAAGATCTCAAGCGATAAAATTCCAACATTGAACACTAGCTTGTGGGAGTTGGTACAAAAGCAGAACGCTTTATGGTTCACAGTTTGTGTTCCAGGCAATAATCTGTGTGTTGAGTGTGTCTTCTGAGTTTGAGAAATTATGCCGTTGATTGGTCAGAAGTGTTGTGATGCTTTGCAAATGAAGAATAATATCGAAGCAGATAGAGTATATTTTTGTAATTAGCGTTCAAACTACATGCTTGAAAGTAACAGCGCGTGCACATCATGCAAACAATCCTGCAGTGTCTGCTGAAGGAAAATGTGGAATATTGAAAGGCAGTCAGGAGTATTATAATGGAAAGTGGTCTTTCATGATCAGTGATGAGATTAAAAGATTCATTACTTACAAATTGCGGGCTCTAAGGAATAGATCCAAAAAACTTTGGTCTTCAGCTACCTGAAAACCTTAGAGCAGTCAATTGAAACATACAATGTAAAAATCTTAAAACAGTTGGAACTGTTTAAATGTTAAGCCCTTATATATTTGTATAAAACAAAAAAAAACAAACTGAAGAAGTCCAATGCATTTGACCTTCATTATGCATTCAATTTTAAGAATTTTTTTTGGGGCTATTTTTGAAATAAATTTTCCACTTCTGTTGTTCAATTAATGTTTGACCCTTCAGCAGAGATGTAAATTAAATGACATTTCCTTGTTGTCCTGTATTTAAAATACGACGTTAGTTGTGGATCATAAATGATGATCTTCATTCTGGAGCTAATTTATTCATTTAACAATTTCCCTCAAGAAGTTCCAGCAGAAGGCTCGAAAGCAAACTGAGCAGAAGAAATCAAAGTCGGCTGAATTTCTGATGGGTGAGCCTTGCTTGATGAGTTATTGCTCATAATTTGTGTAAGGATTAATTAACTAATTACAGACAAATGGCTGTAGGCTAAATTTTGCTCTTGCATGTCAGGGCGCAATTTGTAATTATTTTAATCATTTATTTTTTTAAGCTTCAGATTTAATTTTAACCTAATTGTGTTTTGGTGACATTCGAGGATGATGTGTTTGTCTGCATATTTGATAAGGGAATGTTCAAGGAATTACGAGGAGAAATTTTTCCTGATTGTCATTGAAATGTACTTTCGCGTAACGTGCTATCCTGACCTTCTTGTTTTTTTGACGGAAGCAGTAAAAGACAACAGATCTGCAGCAGAAGGCATTGAAAATCCTGCTTTTAACATCAGCACCAGAAACCTTTCAGCATATCATAATTCAGCAGAAAAAGAAATTAGACATGACAGACACGATGGCACCCTTGCAGCTCACCAACAAAAACTCCTGCTCCAAACCTATGATCAAGCAAGAGGTGAGGCTTCAGTCTTGATTAACCTCACAGTGACTGACAGTAGTTTTGTTCTTGATCTAAACCTCACATTCCAGTGTCTAAACCTTACATTCCAACTTTGCGTGTCATAACAAGTTCCTTCAAAACCCACTCTGTGAATTGCAAAACGATAGAAAATCCTTTTGGAACTTGGGATGTATCCGTGCATTCCACATCAAAACTTGGAGGAAAAATTCCCTTATGTTGGCCATTGGAATACTTGATGTTGAATGCCTTGCCTTCAGCCTTCTTGAACTAATTCTTTTTTAAAAGTTGTGAGTAAGATGATGAAAGTGGGCACCCTTTAGATACCTGCATTTAACTTCACACACCTTTTCAAATGACCTTAATCACAGAGCTTACTTCAGTTTTCCTTTTATTTTCAGACCAAATCCCTTAATTATTTTGCCAAAATGTCCACCTCAAAGTGCTAAAAAGTGCAATCATTGGATTAAAAAGGCTTACTGCTTCTAAAGCAAAATATGCTGTACTGTGACAGGCTATATGACAGGCTATATAAGTCTACAGATTAGGAACCTACCATGCAAATGATTTTTTTTTTAAACCCATAATTTCTTTTTTAACATTGTGTTTGTTTTGGTGACATAAGCAAAAATGGCACAGGCATTAATAACCAAATGATGCCAATCATTTTACAGTGTACTTGCGTGACATCTCCCTTTTTAAAAACAGTCAATGTGGACTGTGAAATTTGTCACAGTTTTACACCTTAGCTGCTTGAGTAGTCTGGCAAACATGCTGACTTGAAGATATGTACTGTTCATCATAGCTGTCAGTAACAAATCACACACTTCCTGCTAAAATGGAATAATGGAAAGAGGCATTCTTCTTTCAAAACAAATTGAAAAGAAAGTAGAGAAAGATAATCCTTTACAGATGATTCTAATGATCTAATATTACCTTATAACCCTGATCTATACATAATATTTAAAAGTAAGTACCTTATTGGAATTATATTACTGTACTCTTTCCTCTAAGTGGATGTGCACACAGCAATGACAATCCTAATCTGAATTTTTGTTAATAGCTCAATTATATAAATCTCTGAAGCCTACAAATAGAATAAAATAAATGTATTATGCATACAGCTATGATACATTTCTCAGTCTTCTCCATTCATTTTCTTTTTTCTGTTTCTGCCGGTTAGCATGACGTTTGCAGTGGTACCTTTAAAATTAGATAGTTGTTCAAATAGCCTTTTAAAATAAACATAACTGGTTTTTGTTTTTTCTTTTACAGAAATAAACTTTTTGTTATATATATTGCCAGTCTTTTTTATCAACATACAGAGCAAAAGATAGATTGGTATTATGTATTGTATGGTGGAATGATCGAATGTAGTCAAGCTATTCAGCTGAATCCATACATTGACAAAACTCTTAAGCACACAGATGTTTTTACATGGATTAAAACTGGGCGTGATGCTACACAGTGATTCATAGCACATTCACAAATGGATTGAAACTGATTTTAGTACACCCTTTGTTAAGTTTATTGGCATTTGAATCATCTTATACACTAAAGCAAGGTGGATTTAGCAACAATTGAATAGGCTTCATTTAGCCAATTAAAGCAAGTATTTGAAATAAACCACGTCTAGCTGATCATTTTATAATTGCTGGACTATAACTTGGTGTTGTAAAATTGTTTACATTTTATAATTGACTATATTCGGAATTTATGGAGTGTATTTTATATAGTCCAAAATGTATATTCTTTGAAATATTTTCCCTTCTCCTATCCACTAAACTTCAGGTGCAATATCATTTTGCTTTAAATCTAACACGGAAACCCTGGAAGCCGTGGATACTAAGAAATAACACCAAGCAGAGGATAGATACCACGTCACCTACCTGCCGGGGCAAGCTTCTAGCTGCAATTTTAATAAAACCACTGCTGAACTAATGCATTGTGCCATTTTCGGTGTGGTAAATGTCTTCTGCTAAACAGACCTATCTTTCAATTTGGTCTTTGATCTGCTTTATGACAAAGAAGGGTGTACAGAGAAATTAGTTGCAACAACTGATGGTTAACAAGAAATGCTTGTTATTTTTTTTTTTAACCAATTAAATTTTCTTTGTGAACATAATACTCAGCAGCATAAATGCATTTCTGACTGATAAATAGAGGGTATGTCACTATCAGCAGTGCGACACGATAAATGTCCCCACAGGTAAGGCAGATTGAATAAGCGTCATATCATACCACAGCATTTATAGGCTGCATTTATACTGTCGACTTTGTGTCGCTGTGAACAGTGACAATATCACTCCAGAATCAGGCCCTGATCTGATTTCAGGATGTTGCCATGTAAGACCCCTTGGGCTTGATACTTCATGGAGTAAACTCCAATACTGTGTCAAGTTGAGTTTAAATAGTGTTCATAGAGTCCATTGGGCCTCCTGGGCAATGTGGAAACTTAAGCCCAATTTTTAAAATGTTCTGACAAAGCGGTCGAACCTACTCTTGTTCTGAAGACATCTTAGATTCACTGGACAGGAATGGAGCTCAACGCAAGCACGTAAGTATGCATGTGCAGAGCTCCCTCATGGATGCAGGGGTGAGGTTAACATCCATGGGTGCTACACACCGTTCCTTGTAGTTACCAGTCTCAGACGGGTCATGTACTATAAATACAACCTTGGTACGCTTGCAACTAAACTAAAATCTCAGTGAGCATTTTCTAAGTTTGGTAGCCGCACAAAAAGTTAATTTAAACTATGTTGTGAGGCCACATTATCATAGGATATCATACCAATGGAAGTACGATTTTTTATTCTTGCTGGGTGTTTCACACACAGCTGCTCTCCTTGCTAAAGTACAGGCAAAATCCGCGAGTGTTGTCTGAAGCCAGTGTGCTACCACATTGTGGATCTGTGGAGTACATTAAATTGAAATAACAGATCGGGAACTAAATCCATCAGATTATAAAAATCTAATGTTTGAAAGGGTTGAAATCACGCTGTGCAATGTTAGTAAAGAATGTGATTGCATGAAATTCTCCTGTCCATTATTTTAACAGAGGCAGTACTAATAGTGCAGAGTGCTATTTAAACCTTTTGAATTTTATTGTGGAAACATATTTGGCTAAACCCTTGTTTTTCCCCAGATTTTTGCAGTGTAATTGAGCAATAATGGAAGTGCATATGTGCCTATTGTTTTGTTAGGTCTGACACGTGTCCAGGTTACCGTCAGTTTAGCCGTACGGTGCACGTGGAGTTCACTGTTCCAGTCGTACCTGATCTTAAAAGGATGTCAGTCTGACTTTTATTCTTGGTATTTATAGATGATTTGAGTTTGGAATAAGGAGCACAATTTCAAAATTTGCTGACAACACAAAAATAGAGGGTTTGGCAAACAGCAAAGACTATAAAAGACTTCAGGAGGGTATAGATAGGTTAAAGGGATAGGCAGCCAGGTGGCAGATGCAAATTTATGTGGAGAAATGTGAGATAATACATTTTGGGAGCAAAATGAGAAAAGAAAGTATACCCTCAACAGAAAGAGTATGGATGAACAGTGAGGCCTAGGGGTTCAAATACATAATTCCCTGAAAATGTGATAGCAAGTAGATAAAGCCATAAAAAAGGCCAATGGCATTTTCTGTTTTATAACGTACAAGAGTCAAGAAGTAATGATAAAGTTATACAAAACTTTGGTTAGGCCACAGTTCAAGCATTGTGTGCAGTTTTGAGCACCCCATTATAGAAAGGACATTAAAGCCATGGAGAACATACAATGTAGATTCAGCAGGGTTGGGAAACTGTAGTTATGAGGAGAGACTTGAGATACAGGAGCTATTTTCACAGGAGCAAAGAAGACTAAGATGAGATTTAGTACAGGATTTTAAAATTATGAACAATTTTGATAGAGTGAATAGGGACACACTATTTCCTCTGGTGACGAGGGATCATTGATCTAAAATTATCATTGAAGATTTGAGGAGACAAGTTAAGAGAAATTCCTTTACTCACAGGGCTATTGAAACATTGAATGCTTTACCACAGGGAGTGATTGAGGTAGAGACTGTTGCACCTTTTAAAAGAGAATTGGAGAAATATAGGAGAGAACAGGGCAATGGGATTAGTATTGAGTTGTTCTAGCAAAGAGCTGGCACAGACACAATGGCCCAAATGGCCTCTTTTTATATTTTACAGTTCTATGGTTCTATATCGGGAACTAATTTCTACATTTATATATATATATATTATACATAGCTTGTTTAGCAAAGGCTAAGTTCAGTCTCCAGTCCTTTTCCAACCTGCCTGCAGTTTAGCCCATTGCAAAACCATAGCACCATTACAATGTCATTAAAGTGTCCTCAGTAGAGCTGGATCAGCCAATCATGTTTCAGGATCTGAGGCATAATGATGAAGAGTTTTACTATTGATGCAAGTAATGGTAAACATTAAGCACTGAAATATGAGATGGATTAAGACATTAGCCTGGATTTTCCTGTGAATGCTGCCTAACTTCAGGTAGGCAGGGGCAGGGGCAGGGTCAGTGTCAGGGGTCCACTAAATTGGATCCCTGCCCCCATTGCCACCTGGCCAATTTTTCTGTCATCATTCCTGGCGGTCACCCTAAAATGGGTGGCTTTATTTTAATGAGGGAGTCATGACATGGTGATGTTTTATGTTTTTTTTTTATCATTACTGCCTCGGTTACACTTGGCAGCAGTCACACCTGTGTGAAAGGAGCATCCACTGCTGCTAGGTGCTACAGAGAGGGTGGAAAATAATTTAATACTTTGCATGCAATCATATAAAGCTTATTTCTCAGCTTCATTTTTTTTTTGCTATTGAAAACTGCTTATCCATCTACCTTTGTGCCTTTTGACGTGGCACTCCTATTTAACCCCCCCCTCCCCCACCACCTGTCCTATTCTAAAATCTTTCCTTTTGGAGCAAGAGAGGAGGAGCAGTGGAGGAGAGCCAGGTTGGTCAAGAAGCATGGCACCAAACCCGCCAGTACCCTCACACCAGTTTGTTCAGACCGGGGTGCTTCTACCTCCAGGCATCATTTACGGAGACTGCACTTCACGTGACAAAGTGCAGCGACTTCATGGTGTGGCAGGCTTCTCCAAGGTCCAAAGGGTCATTTGGCCACCTTAACCAATGCCATGACTTATGTTAACAGGTAGGAATTCCACTCTCTGAATGTGCAGCTCATTTGCAACCTGCACCACTGTATTAATGCAAGTAAGTGCTCACGTTCCTGGGAGCTACCATGATGTTTTCATTTGAAGGGAGCACACCATGCCAGCATTCTTTAGCCCAGTAAGGCAAGTGTCTAGGTAGTTCTTGGGAGATCAAGGATACCCTCTATAGACATGGCTGATGACACCTGTGCACTTTCCAAATTCACCAAGTGTAATGAGGTCCATTCATCCACTTGTACCGTCATAGAGCCTGGAATAGTCTAGGAGTGCTCTGCATTATAGTTAAGTGGATGTGTGCTGTCTGCAGCACTACTTTGTTTAACAAGGAGGCCTCATCATGTCAGCCAAGGACAGCAGGGAGATTGGCCAGAGGAGCATTAGCAGCCTGAAGAGGGTGTGGAGGAGAACCTATTGCCGGTTGTAAGAAACATTTATGCTATGCTCATAGAAGAAGCTTTCTCTTCAATTATGTTTCTGGTCAACGAATTAAAATTCATGTGTACCTCTTTCCTATTTACTCCACAATTACGCCACCATCTGCAGACCCCTCTCTGTGTGCATCAACTGCAGAAGCTCCCATTCAAAATGCCTAATGAAAGCCTTTTCTAAATCTCGGCAAAAACAATGAGGGCAATTTTCAACTTAGCCGCCTGGCGTTAATCTGGTGGAGCGGATCGCCCACCCGTTGTAGAACCCGCCTGATTTTTGTTCCGCCAGGTTACTATCCAGGCGGCAAAGTTAGGTGGTTGGTGCGTGGTGGTTGGCTACAGTGTTCAGTATTAGCCGCATGGGACTGAGGTGGCTTTCATGTTATGGCAGCTAATGCTTGTGATGGGCCTTCTACTGCATGGGCAGCCTGATCCCGCCTCCATTCTGCCACATGTGCCAGTCTCGGAGGGGGCTAGTAGAAGGCATGCAGGTGCTGTTATCCTGAGAGATAGCACCATCATCTCGGCACATTCCTGCCATGGCACTGGCAGTAGTTTTACACGGCAACTGATCTGTGGGAAAGCAGATCTAATGGTAACACTGAGCTCACTGATCTGCATTCCAGCCCTAATGGGTTGAAGGCTGCAAGAGGCAATTTTCTCCAATCTTTCACCCCAAGCCTGTATGGCTGCAGTCTGCATTGATGGCAGGAGCGGAGACAGCCCTCATGACCTTTTGTCACGGGGACCCCACTCCCTCTGTAGGTGTCCCTGGAGCTGTCATATGCTCCAGGGTGGGCTGCTGTTCTGTGGAGCCACCCATCAGGATGTCGCAGATGTTGGTACTGGACTCATCCAGTTGACCTGCCGTTTGGTGTACAGTGTTGGGCGCTGTCCCCAGTGCCTGCGCCTATGTTTGGTGCTCTGGGGGCACCCTTTTAAAAGCAAGACCCATGAGATCTGTGTCTTGAGGCTCTGCAGCTGAAGAGCGACGTGTCCTGACCTTTTTGTGAATGACGACGACAACAATAACAGTATCAACTTGCATTAATGTAGCACCTTTAGTGAAGAGAAATGTCCCAAGGTGCTAGAGAAATAATGGATATTAGGAGGGGTGAGTAAGAGCTTGGCCAAAGAGTTGAGTTTTAAGGAGGGTCTTAAAAAAGGAAAGCGGGTTGAAGAGGCAGAGGGAATTCTAGAGCTTGGGGCCATATTCCAACCATCACTGCTTGTGCTCATTCATGCTCTGCGTTTCATCCAGTACGCTCCCCACTGGTTCAGATGGGGTAAATGTCTTTTTTAAAATTCAGTCCTTGGGATGTGGATGTCGCTGGCAAGGCTGGCATTTGTTGCCCATCCCCAGTTGGTCTGCATAGTGGTTTGATACAAATGAGTAGCTTTCTAGGCCACTTCAGAGGTCAGTTGAGAGTCAACTATGTTGGTGTGGGACTGGAGTCACATGTGGGCCAGAACAGGTAAGGACAGCAGGTTTCCTCCTCTAAGGGACATTAGTGAACCAGTTGGGTTTTTACAACAATCTGACAGCTTCATGGTCACTTTTTACTGATACTGTACCAGCTTTTTATTTCCAGATTTTTAAAAACTGGTTTTGTAACTCACATTCTCTGGATTATTAGTCCAGGCCTCTGGATCAGTAGTAACACAACAACTACACTACAGTACCCTACATGTCTCTGGGCTGGTGCTTGATAAGGAAAGAGTGACGGTATGTGGTCTGATGCGCTGACAGGGCTGGATTCAGAGCGATCTGCTTCTTGTTTCTTCTCTGCTTCATTGGGCATAGGAGGAAAAGAAGAGAGGTTAGAATGGGTTGCTCGGAGCTGAGTTCTAATATCACTTTCAGTAAAAGGAATGACATGGGGATTTCATTATATAGTTTGCTGACATGTAATACGGGGAACAATAGGATGAGAAGGAATAGCAGCGAATTGCCATTGCAAACCTGCAGCAGTCACCTGCCCTCCTACTTTTAGCCTCTCCAACTCCCTCTGTTGCCTTCCTTACTGAGAGCTCCAGTGTTTGCTAGTTGCAGAAGGCAGATGTTTGGGGTCCTCCACCTGTCACCGTTCTCTCCCAGCTATCATAGGTTGTCTTGGTCAAGAAAATGAAAGGCAAAAGAACAGATTAGCTTTACTAACAATGAGTTGCAGTAAAACCCAGATACCTGCATGCAGTCCATAATCAGGGTGCTAACAGGAAAAGGCAACACGTTCTGACATCCCACGTGAGGCTTTTAGTAGGCTGACTGAATGTAAGGATGTGAGTGAAGGAACACTTGCAGGTGAAGGCTGAAGGTGTAAAGGGTACCGCGCTACCTCGAGGGCATCAAAGATAAGCTCTTAATGCCCTTTAACACAGTGAGAGCTAAGTAGTTATACGTCACAGATATGCTTAGTACAGTACATTATGCTGGCTCTTCTGACTCTGCCTAAGCTGGTAAGGTATTTCAGCTTTTTGTGGCATTGACTATAGCTGTACACCAAATATTGGAATTGGCACTGTTTCCCCTGGCAACCTCCTTCCACTTCTCTGCTACCTTGGGATGTTACAGGCACTATATAAAAGCAAGTTGTTGTTGTTGTTGCTACTCTTCTTTTGATCTACTGCCTGTCAGTATCAAAAAGTGTCTCTCTCCTGCCCTTGACTTTCTGTAGCAGCATTTTACATTAGCATTTTTGAAGCGTTGGTGGTGGGGTGGGTGGGGGTGGGGGGTAGTGTGTGGGGACGTGGGGTGCCTTTGTGCCCTGCAACAGACCTGTCTGACGTTTTCCAAAGCAATCAAACTCCTGGTTTGCAGCAAAAAACCTTCTCATGATGCCTGGCCTTTTACATTGCAGCACTCTGGCCCCAGAGTCAGAAGGTCGTGGGTTCAAGCCGCTCTCCAGGGACATGAGCTCAAAATCTAGGCTGGCACTCCAGTGCAGTACTGAGGCAGTGCTGCACTGTCGGAGGTGCCGCCTTTCGGGTGAAATGTTAAATCGAGGCCCCGTCTGCCCTCTCAGGTTGTTAGAAAAATATTCCATTGTACTAATGAAAGAAGAGCAGGGGAGTTCTCCTGCTGTCGAAACCAATATTTATCCCTCACCAACACCTCTTTAAAAAAAAAACATTATCTGGTCATTATCACATTTCTGTTTGTGGGACCTTGCTGTGCGCAAAATTGGCTGCCGCATTCCCTACATTACAACAGGGACTACACTTCAAAGTACTTCATAAATGCAAGTCTTTCTTTTCTTTACTTTTCTTTTCCATTCTATCATTTAAATCCTGCAGCAGCACATTGTTTCCTGCCCCTAACAGGTGAGCTCCCAATGTGAGCTGTTTTGGCCCACAATATTCTAATTAAGCTGACCCCGCAAATATGGTGGAGTTAGCACCCAGGTTAAGTAACATGACCAATTGGTAGTATTTTTAAAAGGCAACAGAAAGAATGGAGCAGATGGAGAGTTTCAGAAAAATGATTTGAAAGACATCTGCACCAAAGCTGAGCATGTATATCAGAATAAAACAAAATTTGCTTTCATTAACGTATGAAGCCTGAATAGATTTATTTATGGCCACTTGTTTGTAAATAACCCAAGCTGTCCTCAGGATTCACCAAATTGTTGTACAGTAATCACCGAGGTGCACTATAAGTATTCAGGGACTATAAGTCATGAAACTAATAAGGAAATCAGTTTTGACTTCAATCAAGACACTGTCGGGAATATAAACTGCTCTTTGGTTCCATATGTTGCCTCCGTTTTTGCGTCACAATATTCAGCATTCAAAAATTCATAGAAGAGTATGAGTTTTGTCAGTATTTTGCTACCAATTGCATATCTCAAAAGTTGCTGTGGGAATTCAGGATTGGAAATCCGTTCAATCCATCACTGTGTTGGATCTCTTCTCTTGTTTGCATTTATCTGCTAGTCCATGAGAACACCTCGAACTACTTGGGTAACAAATGGCGTTAGTCCTATGATACAATGGCCATGGAATTTGCTGTGGGGTAATTACAAATGCTTAATAGGGTTGTCTGAAATTGCTCTCTCTACTGCTATTGCTGAGGCATTTACCCATTTATATTAAACAGGTTAATGCCTCTGCTGAATAACGAAGAGTGGAATTTCAGATGACCATGTGGGAGGAGCCTCGTGTGGAGCATTAACGCCGGCATGGACCAGTTCGGCCAATGGCCTGTTTCTGTGCTTTAAAATTCTATGTGATTCTATGTAAAGCGTTCAAATGCAGTGATCCCACAATGCAGTTTCAAGGCCGATAACAGGAAATGTATTTTTTTTTAGCAAAAGTTAATACTGAATTTTTATTGTCATTTATTTCTACTAAAATGGCGCTTAAAAAAAACCCAATAGATACAAATGAATGTTTGTGCCTGAAAACCCACCCCTACGTTAACTCAGTAACGTGAGCACTCAGCATATGGTATAGACATAAGTACCATTTTAATTGAATGCAAGTATGCAAGGCTGACGTTGGGAGAGCAGACTGTTTTGTTTTGCTGCAGAGACAGCAAGGTCTGTTTCCTACTGGGAAGAACAGCAGTGCTAGATGTAATAGCTTAGTGGTGTTATTACAGTACATAAGCCTTTGATTAGAACACAGACTGAAGGAGTTCCCAGCTGGATCTAGCCGCCTGGCCTCTCAGTAGCACTTGTTACTCGCTGACAGATATAGAAATGAAGTTTAAAAACATTTGGATTTTCAGTTTGTTTTTCTTTATTGAGGCCTGATAGCAGAGTGACTTTTACAACCCTTATTTGCTGCTGTTATGTATTTTGTGACTGATGTCCAAAATGCAGCTGTGCAGGATAACAGATTTGATGCAATTTGCCTTCAAACCATCTATTGATATGTGAAAAGTGGTGGTTGTTTACATCTACCTGCTTTTGTACAATATTCGGAGGTCACTGCTTGGAAATTATACCTGTGTAGCATACATGCCCTGGTCGTCCCAGGCAACATTTTTCTGAATTTGCTCAAAGAGTCCTTTGCGAAAACAATAACTTTGTTGCATAATTTTAAAGTTCTGCCTTTTCGTTCCACGATTATCACCACCCAGTTCAGTGGATGTCTGGTCTGACATCAGAATTTGTCTTTGATCTGCCCTGCATGTCTCTAGGCAACAAGGGGAGACCAGTGTGGTGACTCAATGTCGTCATGCTGCTCCCCCTGCCCTGTGCCTGCGTGATTAGATTGAGAAACGTTTTGAGGTATGCAGTATGGTAAACACTACTGACCTTAGATCTCCAGCAGGCATCCAATATCAGAGCCACTCCATGGACACAATGTAAATGTAATATTAGGATGGTATTTGTACTGAAACCAGGCATTTATAGCATATGGGCAGAGCTGATCAATGGAGTTCCAGGGTGGATGATTTCATTTATAGTTCTTCCATTATGTAATTTTCATGCGTTCACTTCCTAGTACTTCAGCGTAGTCATAAAGGTCAAGGTATTGTTAGTCACAAAAATAATGGCTGCACTGTAGATACAAACCAGTCTTTTATGGTTTAAAATGTTTTGAAGATTAAAATCTTTTTGGACAAAAATTAACTTTGCAGCTGCGAAATAGAAATTTGTAACACCCGAGTCCCAAATACGTTCATTTTCCAGCACACGTTTTGGCTGAGCTTTTTGGGTTCAGAGTCTGGGAAAGATGCCCGTCACGAAATCAATGCATGAATCATGATGCTTATGCACTTCAAATGCAAAGCTCTCATATGTAGCAAACGTTCCTTTCAACTGGAATAATGCTAATCTCTGATAAGATCAACTTTAAATTGTCTTGGAGATAGAGGGAAAATTTGCTTGAAAAAGAATGTGTCATGAGAAATAATATGGAATGACTATAAATCAAAGCAAGGACACCAAAGTTGATCTAAGTACAGATGATATGTTTTCAGGGATATATCGAGTAGTATAGATTCTACTGAAAATCAGCGATCTTAGATAAATGTTAAAAATCTATAGCAATACACTAAACCTTTGAATCCCCTAGGTTTTAAGGCTTTTTTTTCATACCGCAAGTTACGATCTGGTTTCAAAGATTGTCTTCTCCTACCTTTCCTGTTTTGGTAACTGGGGCACTGAGTTTGAATGCAGTGTGAGAACCATTAAGTACAGAATCTAAAACTTACAAGGTAGCAAAACTGACATGCTGTACTGGTGTCAGTTTCAGAATTAACATTTTGGTTCATGTGCTTCTAATAATCAGTGACCCTTACTTCATGTGCTTTCCACAGGAAATGAATACAGCAGAAATTACTTTGACCTACAGATGTATGAGGGAATAGACCCAAGGCAGTATGGGATAGAGGTCAGCACAGAAGATGAGTGTGAATTAAGTATGTAATTTCTTGTCATTATATTCTCTTCAAATCACTTTAATGAGGTGGGAATGACCGTTTGTAGTCTAGCCTACTTTTACGGTTTTTGAATTATAACTTGTTTTCTTATTAGAAGTGGAACTGGATAGCGTTAATACTAAAAGTGCATTTCTAATGTGTTACTTCAGATGTGTAAAATATCTGAAAGCATTATGTGGCATGGCGTGTGTTAGCAGTTAGATATTAATACATTTAGTGTTAAACTAAACTGAGTATTAGTTTCATTTCTTGTTTTGAATTAAACTAAAGTGTTTGATGTCTTCATCTAAAACTCATTGTCCATTTTCTCGAGGCTCTTCTGGGACGTTTTTAGCAAACCGTGGTATTAAAAATGAATTAAATTGGCCCAAATTTTAATTCTTGTAACATCAGTTATCTGTAACACATCATCTCATTCTTCTAGGTTTAGAACAAAACCTGTAAATCCTCAGAGAAATTCATAAACATTTAGAAGATTTGAATTAATTTATAGGATCTAATAGGACAATTTCTTTAAGCCAAAAAAAAAATCTGGTTTGTTGGTTAATGGCACGGATCATCCTGCTTCTAAATCACACTGGATACACAATGTTCCCTGGTTGATTTTGAGATTTTGAAACTGAAGCCTAGGCCATTCGAAATAAGCTATAACTTTGTGATCATTGAAATTTGACTGTGCAAAAAATTACTAGCTTTGCTAAGGCATGACTAAAGACTATTTAGCTTAGGAACATAGGAATTGCGAGATGAAAAAAGACCAAGGTCCATCTAGTTTGCCATCCACCATCCTAGTAGTTGCTTGATACAACGATAATGGAGTTATTGACTAATCATAGTAATCAATCTCTATCAATTAGTCTACAGCAGACCCAGACATGAAGTGAGGAGATTCCCCAGGGGTGGAGAGAGCTGTGGGAACCATAGGTCCAAAGTCACCTGTTCCTGCCAAGCAATCTACACTTACCACATGTCATGTCTTCCTTAATTGCAGGAAATGCAAAATGGAGTACATTAGAGATGTGACACATCATCAGATGAAAAATATTTGAGCACAACATTAGTTGAATTAAATAACAGTCGTATACAATTTTTAGAAAGTTTTTCCGTCTCTAGTTTCATCTCTGTGTAGATCACTTGCCACACGTTTCCTCCTCCTGCTAGGGAAGACCGCTCTGCTGAATTCTGGATGGTGACCAGCCATGACACTTTGGCTCCAAATTTCGTCAGGGCTCCCGGCCTACTGGGGAGTTATGAGGGTGGGCAGAGGCTGGTGGGCACGAAAATTGAGGCAGGATGTGGTTAACTGGGTCTCTGCCCCTGTAGTCCTGTTCCTCAGATGCTTCTTGTATCTGTCCCCTTTCTAGCTAACATCAAGAAAAGAGGCAGGGTTGTCAGGATGATATCACCATCCAAAATTCCAGCCAGTCCTGCCTCTGGTGCCACTAATGTATTGTACATCTTCATGAAGCAGTGTACATACTTTGATATGGCAGATGTAAGGAGTTAACCAAGGTGGAAAAGGCCGGTTTCTTTACAGCAACCAATCCCAAAGTAGCCATTCTGAAAAAGGGCACGTTTCCCCTGCTTTCTTCCATCCTCGGCCGAACCAGTCGGCACTGGTCCCCAGAAGCTGCCGATTGCTACTATTCCTCCCTCCCCCCCCCCCCCCCCCCCCCCGCCCCTCGCCCACACCCTTCCCAAGTGGGCAGCCCAGCTATGCCGCTACTGACGTGGACAATCACCCACTTCATTTCAATAGCCTGACCCTGGGAAATTCGATGGGACCAGGCGTGTAAATGTTTGATGGAGAAGAAGTCTCACTCTGCCATTGTTACAGCAGCAGAGCGAAGTCATGGATTTTCAGCCTGTTTCTGTTTGGCTGGTAGGGGCTGTGGTACAAACAGGACAAAGTTTTCCTCCCTCAAGAAGGAGTACCTCTCTCCTGAATTGTACTTCTTCTAGCAGCTTGGCCATGAAGTGGCAGAACGCACTCAACCATGGCAGGGGGTTGGGAGTAACAGAGTATTCTGTACTGAAACACATATGCTTTGAAATCAAAGTGCTTGAATTGAGTTGCTTTGTTGCATGCCTGTAAATATAAATAGTTGTTTTCCTCTCTTCCAATGTTCTACCTTCACCCCATCACTCCTGACGGCAATAAGTCAGTCAGAAAGACATGCTTTATGTGTGAGCACAGACATTGACTACTGGCAGGTGATTTAACCATGGGGCCATAATCTTGCTTGATGTTGACAAATGCGTATGTGCAGATGGGCTCCTGGATATCATTCGGGAATGAGAATCATGGCTAGTTTCCCCACCTTCCTAGCCAACAGACATTGAGACCAATTGTAGAGCCCTACATCTGGCCCAGTTGACATCAAGTAAGTCAGGATAGACCAGAAACCGAACTCAGGATTGTCATGGTCTGTATGGATTAATACCACAATGTCATTCATTATATTTTCTCACTAAGATATCAAGGAACTCGTGTGTTCAGCAAGACATCCAACTCAGATCATGTATACTGAGAAAATGAATGAAAGCTATGTGATTCAGTTTCCTCTGTAAATCAAAACTAGACAATGACTATGCAAAAAAATGAAGCTAAACAGGGGTTGTGGATGAGTATTTTAATTTGTATATTTTTGAGTTTACATTTTTTGTACATACCGGGAATGTTTTCTAGTTTTGGTATCCAGTGTCAGAATCAAGCATTTCCAGGTCAGCGACAGCACAGATAAGATGCAGAATAAATCTCCCTCTACTGCACTTCCAAAATATGCACTATCCCCAAACTCAGTACAGCATCCTGTACTACACCAGCCCTGGAGGGGAATGGAGAATATGCAATCCCAATCCTTCACCCAGTTCTGTTTCCATATGTTTCAATGGACTGATTGCAGTCCTATATGGATCGGAGAGAAGTTCCATTAGATATTGGTAGTTCGAGGAGTAATACCTAGCATTATTAGATTAAGTATTGATGGGTTATATTGAAACTAGATATATTAGAAGCTGGCGTGTACTGGCATGGTGGTAGTGCAATAGCTGAGCTTTGATTTAAACATGCGATATATTTGAATAATAGTGGTTAAATAGTTTTAATAATTGCCTTGTACTTGCTGCATTGTCATGCTGTGGCTTGCGTGTTTTGCTCACAGTACTTATAAAGCTTAGAGGGAAATGGTTTGTTCTATGTGGACTTTATCCACCAACATGTTAGTTGTATGTACTTTAGTAATGAACATTGTAGTGTGTTCTTGGGATTACATCATAGTCTACTGCACTGTGTTTGTGTACTCTGTTACCAACGGATTCTGCAAAAAGGACATGTCTTTCATTATTCCATCTCTTTTGTGATAGCATAATTTATTGCACATTTTTCAGAGGTATTAGATTTCATTAGTATACTTCCTCTGTCCATTATTAAGTACAAAAATGCCCTGAGGGTAACTTCCCAGCCTGTCATGTCTATTAAATATTGTGCACCCACAAGTAAAAATGGTTGTGCATTACTCGAGCCAACAACAGGTTTGAAATACAAGTGTATAATTACATCATCCTGTTTTGAATATGATGATACATGGTAGCTTCTCATTTTAATTAAAGAACTCAAACCTCGACCTACGTGCGTCGACAGCCTAATTATATGGGGCTTGATTCTATAATTTTTTTGCAATTAATGCTAAACTGTGTGTTTGGATCATGAATGTATTTTAGTAAATAAAATTCGATATAAATTAATTTTACCTTGTCACTTAAAATGTACATTTGGGGAAGATAGCTGATTCTATGGGGTGAATTTTCATCTTCAGCACTCCTAATGAAGGAAAATTAAATTAGATTTAAACCTACTGCAACACCAATTGTTTTTTTTTAAAGTTCCCTTTTCATTATCTGCAAGCAAAAAACGTCATTTAAAATGAGTGGAATGAATGGCCCAGTGCTCCACTCTTGAGCTTTGAGAATAGTGCTGGCATGTGGAAATGTTTTAAGATAATGTTAGCATTAAAATGTTGTAACATTAAACTGTGTATGTATATCATAACAAATTTGAACTCCAAGGCAAAGAATTGCCATTAGTATTGTGCCAATGCTATTAGTGAAGATAAAATCAGACTCACACTATGTTTGACGTAGATGAAAGCAAATGCGTGTGGCTCTGCGTGGGGGGAGTGGGTGTTGCAAGAGCTTCTTTGATAATTTATTTTTGCTCTTCAGCACCTGACAAGAATGATGACATGGATTTCTATCTAAAACTACTGAAGCTTATAGAAGATGAAGAAGGAAACCTGGAAGACGGTATACCAGGTAAAATATCAATAGATGGCTCACCTGTTACTCAGCAATGTGCTGTTAAAAAGTTATGCCATGCTCACATTTTGCAGTCAGCTCTTAGCGTTGATTGTGGGGATTTTGTTTTTTCCCATGTTTATAGATCAGCTCTTGTGCATTGAGTCCTCAACATATTTTATGGGTGGCCCAGTGCAACATACAAAAAAGTGCACATGCGATACAAATACTGCTATGTAACAACAAACACAAAGAGGGTAATCAAAGTGAAATGTTTCAGAGGAGAATGCCCTATGATGCCTCATTCAGGAGTATTTGTGGGAAAAAATCTCGTCTGTCTCCAAATAGTTAAAAAGAAATCTTAAGGAGAATTTAAGGAAACCTCACGGGAATGGGGTTTAGTGAATGTTACTGCCCAAATGCATAGTGTCACAGAGCAGGGAGCAACATGGCGGGGAAGTGCTGAGCAGCAGCAGTGGCACGTCCTGGGAGACGGGTTGTGGGGGAGAAGGAATACCACAGCGGTGGCCTGTGATAACTGCAAGGGGGCCTGGAAGCAGATTTTATTTCTGTCCTCTCAGCTGTTGAGGTGTTGGGCCCAGGTGAATGGAGGAGACAAATTACATAAAAAGGTGAAAAAAATTACCGAAGGTAAAACAGAAGAAGGAAGTTTAATAAAAATCTCACTACACAGTGGCTGGATGCCCAATTGGGATCTGCCATCTTTATAATATCTGAGGCTGGATAAGGAAACACAGATTTCTTCACTTAGCAATAGCTCTCAGCAGCCACAGCTGTTCCACTACAATAGAAACAATAATTAAAAACATCCCAGCAAAATAGATACCAGTCTAGTGGTATTTTTCCCACAATACTCAAGGAAGCATGAGGTCATTGCTGGGCCTTATCGTGAAGTATTCCTTTAAAACAAGGCCATTATTTGTTTAGGAAATATTTCAACTGGTAAAAAAATAATCTCCAGTATAAGTGATTCTGTACGAGTATAAGTGCACAGTAGTGTATATAGGTTAGGTGGTAAAACTGCATTCCATCACACACAAGTCCAAATTCTTGTGTAATTGGAGTGTGGATTTGTAATATTGTTGCTGACAAATCATCCATCATTTTTTGTTTGTGAGAGGTGGGGGGAGGGGGGGAAGAAGGTCATAATCCTGTAATCTGAAAAGAACATTATATTTTGATATTATGCCAGATGTTGTGTTGAGCTCATTTTAAAGACTATCAGACAATTACTTTCTTTGAAATCCATTTCTAGTATAAATACAAATAATGTGACAAAATAACAGCTTGTGTTTGACATCTTGCAATAAGATTTAGCTTTCGATTGTGGAGGCACAGTCCACCGCAGTTCATCAGAATCAAATGCATGAATACATTTGGCCAATTTTGCTTGATAGGTATCATTGGATATTTTGTTAAAAAGCAGCTTAAAGATCATGAATGCAGAACATTAAATTGTCATTGCCAGTGTGCTTTATGCTGAAATAGGGAGCACGGCAGCTTGTTCTTTAATAAGCTCAAGGCCCTTTTATAACCAGAGTAAATGTGACTTATTGTTCCAGTAACCATCATAGGGCAATTCTCCAGTTTGTTCATAAAATGTGCCAGTGAGTGGGTTACACCTATTAAAGGCGTACTATCGTTATTTCTTCAAGGGAAAATCTTGTAGTGCTTGGTGTCATCTTCCTCATGACAGTGGGCCATATTTTCTCCTTTTAGGAGCAGTGGCATCAGTAACCTTTTATCTGGAATATTTTACGTTAACACTGTTCCGTGGAAATTTACTGTTTTTCCTCCAGGATAATCCATCGCTCATTTCTCCATTATCGTTGGCACCGGAAATCTGGTCAATCTAGATAACACTGGTCTCACACGCCTCAAGTGCTTTAGGAAAAAATAATGGCAAAGGCCATTAAACTCATCATTGAGAGTGGAAAAGAGAAAGCTGTGGCTATGGCAGTGGCTTGGCAAGTTCTGTCCCATCCATGGAGTATATATGCCTTCTGTTTGTTACTTCTAATATATAGATCCTTGCATTTGTCCATGTTAAACTTCATTTGTCACTGAGCAGCTCAGGTGCAAACCCTGCAATTGTCCTTAATATGTAGCGGGCGCAGACTGAAGATCCAGAATCTAACTGGAACTTAGTATTGTTTTGACACGGAATAAAGCTGTGAATAATGAATAGTGCCAGTAGATGCTGCTATGGTTTTTCCCCCAGTCCTCCACCCATCGCCATGGGCGCTAACAGTGGCAAACGTGGCCACACGTCACAAGTAAGCAGAACTGTGCACTGTGACATTGTCATCCCACTGTGCTTGTCTGTGACGTAAACTATGCCTTCACGATGTGACTATTTGTAAAAAGAGGGAAGAGGCTTATAGTATGACTTTCAAGTGACAGCGAGCCCCCTTTAATAAAGTATATTTCATTCGCTACGCTTAATTTAGGAATGCAGTTTTTAACCAAGCATTAAAAACATAAAAACATAAGAAATAGGAGCAGGAGTGGGCCATATGGCCCCTCGAGCCTGCTCCACCATTCAGTAAGATGATGGCTGATCTTCGACCTCAACTCCACTTTCCTGCCCGATCCCCATATCCCTTGATTCTCCTAGATTCCAAAAATCTATCTATCTCAGCCTTGAATGTACTCAACGACTGAACATCCACAGCCCTCTGGGGTAGAGAATTCCAAAGATTCACAACCCTCTGAATGAAGAAATTCCTCCTCATCTCAGTCTTAAATGGCCGACCCCTTATCCTGCGACTATGCCCCCCAGTTCTAGACTCTCCAGCCAGGGGAAACAGCTTCTCAGCATCTACCCTGTTAAGCCTTTTCAGAATCTTATATGTTTCAATGAGATCACCTCTCATTCTTCTAAACTCCAGAGAGTATGGGCCCATTATACTCAATCTCTCTTCATAGGACAACCCTCTCATCCCAGGAATCAATCTAGTAAACTTTCATTGCACCGCCTCTAAGGCAAGTATATCCTTCCTTAGATAAGGAGACCAAAACTGTACACAGTACTCCAGGTGTGGTTTCACCTAAGCCCTGTATAGTCGTGGAAGGACTTCCTTGCTCTTGTACTCTAAATCCTTTGCAATAAAGGCCAACATGCCATTTGCCTTCCAATTGCATGGTGTACCTGCATGCTAACTTTCTGTGTTTCTTGTACGAGGACACTCAAATCTCTCTGAATGCCAACATTTAATAGTTTCTCACCATTTAAAAAATATTCTGTTTTTCTATTCTTCCTACCAAAGTGAATAAACTCACATTTCCCCACATTATACTCCATCTGCCACCTTCTTGCCTACTCACTTAACCTGTCTATATCCCTTTGCAGACTCTTTGTGTCCTCCTCACAGCTTACTTTTCCACCTAGCAAACCTGGGTACATTACAATCCGAACCTTCATCTAAGTAATTAATATAGATTATAAATAGCTACGGCCCAAGCACTGATCCTTGAGGAACCCCACTAGTTACAGCCTGCCAACCTGAAAATTTCCCGTTTATCCCTACTCTGTTTTCTGTCCATTAACCAATTCTCTTTCCATGCTAGTATATTACCCCCAACCCCATGAGCCCTTATCTTGCATAACAACCTTTTATGTGGCACCTTATCGAATGCCTTTTGAAAATCCAAATATACTACATCTGCTGGTTCCCCTTTATCTACCCTGCTAGTTACATCCTCAAAAAACTATAGTAAATTTGTCAAACACGATTTTCCTTTCATAAAACCATATTGACTCTGCCTAATCATATTATGATTTTCTAAGTGCCCTGTTAACACTTCCTTAATAATGGATTCCAGCATTTTCCCTACTATTGATATCAGGCTAACTGGCCTATAGTTCTGTTTTCTCTCTCCCTCCTTGAATAGCGGGGTTACATTTGCTACCTTCCAATCCACTGGGACCATTCTAGAATCTAGGGAATTTTGAAAGATCACAACCAATGCATCCGCTATCTCTGCAGCCAAATCTTTTAGAACCCTCGGATGCAGGCCATCAGGTCCAGGGGATTTGTCGGCTTTTAGTCCATTAGTTTTTCTAGTACTTTTTCTCTACTGATATTAATTACTTTAAGTTTCTCGCTCTCATTAGCCCCTTGGTTCTCCACTATTTTTGCTATTTTTTTTGTGTCCTCTACTGTGAAGACAGATACAAAATCTTTGTTTAACATCTCTGCCATTTCCTTATTTCCCATTATAATTTCTCC